>NW_028274807.1:37616500-37919530 GCF_037043125.1 Eumetopias jubatus
ATTGTTTTCTTTTACCCTTTTTATGAGGGTTAAAAAGTATATTTTTGAATAAATTTTCTTAGACTTTAACAATGATTAACATTTCCACTTAAAAACACACAAGCAAGATTTACAATTTCTGAATTTGCGATAGAGCTGAGCATTTATTCTGAATCTTCTTTTGTGCTTAATGAAACTGAGTGATGAGACCTTGTCTCCACCTGAATAGACACAGGACTAAGGTTGTAAGGGGATCTGCCTTGGAGAGAGATGGCTATTAATTATTCACATTCGATTTTAGAGGTCTTTGAAGTAAATATTAAGATAGTCATTATTCAACATTTGGGATAACTCTTTCTAAGTCAGCAAATAGTCTTTACTTGAATCTTTAATTTCAGCCATTTGAATGCTGAATGGGAAACCCCATTTTAGTCACAAACAGTTATTCTGGGGGCTAGATGCTGAGGTCATTAGGGATTATTTAGAAAATAAAAATAAGGAATCATTTGCTTAGAGGAACATAAAATCTTAAAGCTAAGTATGATCAAATAGTGCAAATCACTTCACATTAAGTAAACAACAGTCCTTTTATTGGTCAAACTGATCCCCTAACAATTTTAAGTACTTGATGATGGTTTATTTACAGGAACGGTGCATTCATTGTTTATCTAAAGTCATCTTTGGGAACGGAGTGAGAAAGCACCTTTCTTGACATGGGTGTGCTGCCAACTGTTAAGTGTATAGCTGTTAAATTGATCCAGTGTAATTTATAAAACCAATTAATTTGTTCTTATAAAGAAATATTTTTGGCTTCTTTGCTAAAAGTGTTTGCCTTTAAAAACGCAAGTGACTACCTTAAGGTTTACTTAAACATTCAAAACTAAAATTTATAGTGTGTAAAATACATTTTTACTCTCTTAATGAATTCATGTTTTACATTAGCTTGTCCTATATCCCCCTGGGGGAAAACACCCATGATGCCTATATCTTCCATTCATTCTCATACTCTATGCCCCCTGCCTTCCAATCTTAAGTAGTAGATTTAGGTTGAAATGAGAGATGATTGGAATATTTGTATTTAAAAGCAAATAAAACATGTACAATAAGCTTGTTGCTTAATTGTCGTTCCTTTACTGCTGTCTATTTTATGTGTTAAGGTCTGACTAGCAACTCAGCTTCCTTTGCACTCTCCAGGAATATAATATCCCCCCAGTCCGACCATGCTACTAACCTGAAAGACCTATTAAAAGTAATTAACGGGGAATGAAGAATGGTTCAAGAAAGGGAGTTTTGCTAAAGCCTATATGCTGAATACGTACAGATTGAGTGATTTTTCCTTTCCACCTGCAGGACACATACCCCAATGTTTTAGCAAGGATAATACACATACAGTGTGTTTTTACTTGTTTTTGTTATTGCTATTATTACATTTTGTGAGAGTTCAACCTCCTTACTTTCATAATAAAAATGGCAAAAAGAAGAGGGAAGGAATGTGAGTCAGCCAGCCAAACACACACAGAAACGCCTGGCAAAGCTGACTAAATTAGCATATGCTAGGCTGAGTATTTCCCTCTGTTGTTACATAATCCCTTTCTAATACGAAATCAGTTCTCATACTTAACCCTTTCAGGAGGTTTGGAATTCTCCCACTGTTATATTTTTATTTTGCATTATTTATTTTCTCATGAATTGTGTAAATCATCTATTGAGGGGCTTTTATGTCAAATTCGTTTTTCCCCCTCTTCAGTCTTTCTGTATACAAATGTTCCATTCTGTGCCCAACTTCAGGATTCAAGAATCAACTTTTCTACAGCTTTCACTGAGAGGATCTAATTAGCATTTTAGGCTCTCTTTACTCATGTGCAGCTTTCTTTAGAAAATGTATTAGTTCTATGAGGTTCCCCTAAGGATTCATAATACTCTAGTTTGTTACATGTACTGTGATATTCAGTGTGCCTTAATTATGCACGTGTCCTCATTTCAAAGCCTTTTCAAGGATCATGTGGGATAGAACAGGGGTCTGGCTGTAAGTTCACTGTCATGTATTAATGTGTAGGTGGTATTCAGAGAAGGATGTTTCTGAAGGCAATTATATATCTATGACTCCAGGATAGCAAACAGTTACATTCTACGCTTACTAGTTACCCTGCCAAGGCAGAATGAAATTCACCATTGTGATACATAATACAGTATCTGTTATTTCTAAATAGTTCTTTGCCCTGGGAATGAAATAAAATAATGAGTGAAAATGTGTATTCCTTATCTTGAATAGGGATTGTTCCTTTCACTCTCTCAAAACAAGAATCAAAAATTGTTCCTAAATCAATACTCTATTCCCTAACTAGCCCATTAACACATTTGCTATGGTGGGATCTCGAAGTTATGCTGGTTATTATTTGAGGCGATAGATTTATAGATAGTATTAATTGCCTGCAATCACATGGGCTGCCAAATGTCAGTGCAAAGCCAAATCCGAGACATGATTTTTTCAGTTTTTGATTTGGATGCAATTTGGGCAACTGAAAGTATATAGGGACATTGAACTCAACACAGGAAGAGAGAGAGAGAGAGACTTTTTGTTTTTAATAAGGACTTTATTTTTGGAAGGATGGTTATAAGAATTGGCTCATTTAGTACATGTCACTATTTATAAGGAGGATATTTTCCTGCATTTCCTCAGTTTGAGAGTGTACTTATATTAACTGTACCCTTTGACTTGTATTCCTCTGTGTACTATGTCATCAGAAAATTTGAGTTTAATTTGTAAATACACTTTTTTCTTTTATTTATGGTTATTGCAATAAAAAGCATTTTTAAAGCTGATATATACAAACAACTCTAACCAATTTTTTTTTATTTTACAACTGCATATTTGAAGCCACATTATTATTAACGATAGCTTAAAAAAACGAGTCTCCAGGAACCTACTGGAGTTTTTTATTATGAAAAATTTTGACCAAAATCTGCTGTGTTTGTTTAAGTAGACAAAAGAATGCCATCTGCCCTTTATTATTTGAAGTTTTATGTCTTCTTTGCTCATGAGAGAACTAAGCATTTTATTTTGTCTATGCTATGATCTATATAACCCCTTTGCATATTTTTATTATAGCATTTTGAATGTTTGGTATTTATCTATTTGTTTGCTCTACTGGATTTTAACCCCTGGAGTACAGGGTCTTAGTCTTCATTTTATTTCAAGTGCCTAATCTAAGGCCTGGTCTGTGTCTATTTTTAATGTTTTCATAAAAGTGATTGATTAGTTCTCTTCCAATCCATTTAATCTTGACACATCTCTTTAATTTGATCCAAATATTATTTAAATATTTATGTTATAACTGCCAAAATGCCAATATACTATTCTGAATAGAATAAATATTTGCAATGAGTTTTCATTTGTGTTTAATGTACAGGGAGAAGACCAAAAAATGGCTACTAAGAAATAGAAACAATTCTAAATAATGACATACTTCACAAAAATGTGAAATCACTGCTTTTATTTAGGGTAAGCAGTTCAAATTTGCCCTGAAAACATTTGTCTCAGATCTCTGAATCTCCCTGATTTCTCTGGGCTTCCTAAATCCTTATCTTTTTTCTACTTACTAAAGATTTCTATCCCTAGCCCCCAAAATAGTCCTGATGGTGGCTTTAGGTAAACATGAAACCAAATCATCTTACTGTTTTACTTAGAGTAGCAGCTATTTCCGGATAAATGTATAAACAAAGAGGAATTACAAACTGACCTTGATCTGCCAGATTATCAGTGGCTACTGACCTGCTTTTGTTATTGCCAAGCTGTGGAGTAGACTTTCTCTGGGTAGTCTCTGAAATACAGATTCAGGGTGCATTTTGCTTAATTTAACTTGGGGAGATTACATCCATTTTACTTAAAAGGTCTTTTAAAGAAAATCCTAAATATTGCGGGGTTTATTTTGTTTTTTGTTTTTTGTTTTTTTAATGCTTAGTCATACTTCTGCAATTGAGGACACATGTTTGCTGTGGTTGAATTTGATTTATTTCCCTTTTAGCATTTTGAAAGACAGTGGGAGGTAGGATGGGAATATTAACTGCTTTTTGAAGAGAATTTAAATATAGTTACTGGGAGCTGAACACCAAGGGAGAAAAGACTTTCTACAATTTGTAGCCACTCTATTTCCACAATTTGTAGTGACTCTATTTCCACATAAAGTGTTTTAACAATGCTTTTTCTTAAAAGTCCCAGTGAAATGTAGCTTTTCTTGAAAGTCATATAGTTTATCTTCAAATTTTTTAAAAATCAATTTCCTGATGTCTTTTGGATTTTTGACTGTTTCATGACTTTAAGCATCTGAAAAGATATTATTAACCAGGCTGAAAAGATTTACCTGATGGCAGGTGCCGAAATCACTGTATCATCATCATGTAGAAATGCACATTCAGTAAATAAATATCCAAAGTAGATTAAACTAGTTCAATTTATTAAGTGTTATTGCCACTTTATGGAGTTGATATTAAGAATTATATTCTCCCATAGCTACTGTGAATACCTAAAATATTCTCTATGTGAAAATGTGACTGTCAGTATGATGCAACAGCTGCAGAAGAATAACCTAATGTGGTTTTTGTTCCGCTGCTGCTGACTGACTTTGCAGAGCTTAATGAATAAAAGGTAAGGTAGTTTGGGTAGCAGTTTTTGTTGACAATTTCACTGTTACGGTGAAAAAATATTTTAAGATGTTACTGAATTTTCATTATATAGAGAGTATTCTTACAAATCTATGTTTAGAAGTGACATATTGTAAATTTTTTTATGTGTAACCACTTAGTAGTATCTGAAACACTGGAAATTGTGAGGAAGAATTACACCTTCATATTTCTCAACAGTTTTTGTCATAATGACCCACTCATAAAGGGAATTTTTATTTTGATATAGGATATTTGATATTTGATAAGGAAAGCATTTCAGAACAACATTTTTGTCCAGAATCACAAAATTAAAAACAATATTCATTATATTCTTCAAAAGAATACTACACTAAGTGCATCATCTTTATAGAAAGATTTGATGCTAACTAGCATGGAAAACAAGTTGTGTGTTCAGTAACAATTACAAATATATTTTTAAAGATCAAGTAAAATTTATAGACGATAGTTTCATGTCCACTGGCTTACTTTTTTTTTTTTTAACATAGAAATGCTATGGGTGAGGTAAGACTAATGGTATTTGAAACTTCAATTCTCCGTATCTTTTCACTTCCATGGACTAGCTAAGATAAAGGTATTGATACGGGATAAGTTCGTGGTGTTTTAGTGATCTGGTAGAGGTCAGTAAGGTCAAATTTACTTTAAATCTTCATTTTGCTTTACCCAATTTTACTGACTACACAAGTACAGACTACCAACAAAGCAGAACAGATTATCCTCGATGGATAGGACAGCATGAAAGTATATTTTGTAATACAACAACATATTCAATGGATGGGTGTGGACACGTTGGGAAGACAATCTTTTTATCATTTAACGATGGTCTTATTATAAGTTGACAGTAAACTTGATCAGGTATTAGGGATATTTACTCCTAAGACCTTCATATCATCTTGGTGTACCAAGCGAGAATGGGAGTAACTTGTTGATAGAGGAAGAGGAACTAATACACAGCCCTGATCCTTGAGTAGAACACAAGCAGCTGCCATGCCAAACTGCTGTTAGTGTGGAAGCCGTAGTAAGGCTGGCCTGGCAGGTGGGTGTCTTTTCTTTTGTAGTGAGAGTTCTCTATTCTGTAGAGGGAGGAGATATCGTTGGACTATTTCGGACTTGGGAGTTTGGGATGTGTCCTGCAGCAGCAAGACATAATGGTAGGAATCAAAAGACCTCAGTTCTCATCCAAGCCGTGCCACTATTTTAGACACTTTGAGCAAGTTACTTTTTTTTCTCTTTCTCTCCCTTCCTTCCTTCTTTCTTTTCTTTCTTTTCCTTTCTTTCTTTCTTTTTCTTTCTTTCTTTCTTTCTTTCTTTCTTTCTTTCTTTCTTTCTTTCTTTCTTTCTTTCTTTCTTTCTTTCTCTTTCTTTCTTTCTTCTTTCTTCTTTCTTCTTTCTTCTTTCTTTTTTAGGGGGAGAAAGAGGGACAGAGAGAGAACATTAAGCAGGATCCATGCCCAGCATGAGCCCAATGCAGAGCTTGATCTCACAACCCTGAGATCATGACCCAAGCCAAAACCAAGAGTCAGATGCTTAACTGACTGAGCCACCCAGGCACCCCAAGCAAGTTACTTTTGCAGCTTAGTTTCTTCTGTATACTGAAGAAATGGAACCACATTCATTCTTTGGTGATATGTTGTAGAAAAATCTAATGGATGATTGAGAACTGCAGAAATGACATATTTCTTTTCAACTTTTCACCTGAAGATATTTTGTAACACAGTGTAGCATTAACTATGTGCTCTTAAAATACCTTTTACTAAAATTTAATTTTTTATATTTACCCATGCATTATTCAGTATTTAGAACTTTTACACATGTAGAGAGATTTTTATTTGGATACATAAATTTCAGAGTTTTCTATCTCTGTCAGTGGGTTTCATAAATTAATTTTGTAGTCATCCACCTGAGCTTGAGTCGTATATGCTTTTCTCATGAAATTACACCCATAGATCAACTTCAAAAATTAGTAAATTATTGCTGTTATTTATTTTATTTTTCTCTTTTAAAATTTTTATTTAAATTCTAGTTAGTTAACATACAACATAATATTGGTTTCAGGAGTAGAATTCAGTGATTCATCACTTACATACAATGTATGTAAGTGCTCATGCCATTAGTCGTTTTTGTTATTAGAAAATAGACTTTCAATTTTGAGTTAAATTTTGTTTTTTTGTGCATTTAATGTGTGCATGTGTAAATTTTTATAATCGTTTTATTCTTCATAGCCTTTGGTTTTCTCAAACATGACTTACTCATGCACTGATTCATTTTTCAACAAATACCTACCTGAAGGCAGTGTTGTAAATGCCGGATATACAAGAGAGCAAGGTCGAAACAGTTTCTGCCCTCATGGAGCTTATAGTCTAGTAGCTGAGCCACTGGATAAACCAAAATATGCAATACCCTACTTATTTTCTGAAGTAAAAATTCCATTTTTATAGTGACATGTTTTCAATGGCTACAGAATGTGGATATATCAATGAAAATATGAAATCACTGATTTAATAGCACTACTATAAACCTCACTGAGCTTTTCAGATTTTTTGTTTAAGGTGGGTTAAAGAGCTCTCATTTCCTCCAGTCGTTTATCCTGAAAACATTCTCAGTATGATTCCAGTTTCTTTCTTTTTTTTTATTAATACAACTTGAAAGAAGCTGACAAGTGAACAAGAAATATTCAAGCATGCTCTATTCTAACTGATTTGTTCAAGAGGATGATTCATTTAATTTCATAAAGGCTCAGTGGGCCAGAACAGTAGATGACCAGGTCAGCGGAGGGAGTGTAGGGGAGAAAAGGTCTGTGAGAAGGATCTATGTAACAAGCAACAATATTTAGTTTTTTAGAGCTGAAGTTCTGCTTGAGCAATTCTGATGTTACCAGCGACAGTCGTTTAAAGAGCTGCTGATGCCTCAGGGAAAACATTTTTAATGCTCCTTGTACTGTGTCATATATATTAAACTCCATCCCTTGCTTATATTACGATACTACATTGTGCCTGATTAAAACCTGTGCTTCTCGAGACTGCCGATTCAATGTTATTCTTGAAATCTTTCCTCCTGCTCAAACTGCCTTGAATATGATTGAAATAATAATCACTTGGTAAACAAAGCTGGAGAAGAGATGAGAATACCACTTAAAGACATTAAAAATAAAATGAATTTTATATACAACTGTGTGAAATGTTAGAACATGTAAAATGACATGAATGGGCTACAAATATTCTCGGTGTCTTTATATTTTTTCTTTTAGTATTTAACTTTGAATGATGACCTCAATGTGCAAATGATGTCATATTTCTAACAGATTGTATGGCACTTTTATATTATTTTTATTGCCCATTTGTGTCCCTGGAGTAGAAGATATGTATCTTATATTAGATAGGGTAAAAAATGATATATACTTTGGAAATCATAACGGTGGTGGTCAAGCATGTACAGTTATTCTACTTAGAGATTTATTTATCTGGATTGCAGAAAACAGTACAATGCACAGCTAAAAAACCTCAGCTAAACCATTATCTTTAATTTTTCTTTCTTTTTCTTTTAAAGGAAATTTTAAAATTAAAGCAGTTCAAGTAAACGCTCTGTTGCAAGTGATAATTTGCAAGAGTGTAGTTTTATAGTTTTATATGAAATGATTTATTTTGAGATTATATTCAGTTTTCCCAAGTAAGTCAGAGACGCATGCATATTTGGAAACTTTTATATAGAGAACTAGGTGGTGCTGTTCTGTCATCTTTGTGTCTCAGTGACTTCTTTGGTCCTGTTTTTGATTCATTAAACCCTTTCAAACAATAAGTGCATTAGGTAAGATATAGTCTCCTAGTAGCATTGCTTTTATTAACCAGCTAAGTTTATATTGATCTTACATGTTTGTTTTCAGCACTATTTTCAGAAAGCAGAAAAAAACTTTCTTCCTAAGCAGTACCATTTATCATAGTTTACAACTTCTCTTTCTTTAACCTTTAAGATGATCTAAAATCTTCAGATATTTATATTATTATGTGTTTTAAAATGTCTTGTACTTGGCTATTTCTTTTGCCAAAATTCTTACTATTAATTGAGTCAGAATTTAAAGTGGTAAACTTTTGTACAGTTTGAGTTGATTTAATATAAAAATGCCATAAAATATATAAGCTCAAGGAAAGCACTTTCATTATTTGAAATAGTAAAAATTGAATTAAGCCTTTAAACATAAGAAATAAAATTTCCCTGAAGAGAAATCGTTTGCTTAATTTACTTCTCTGTACGAAAACTGACCTCAGTTAGGCTGTCAGTTAATCTTTTCATGTTTCAGGATATCATTAAGTTAGCTGTGCCTTCTGATGATCTTGCCGTACCCAGTAGTCCGAAATAAAATAGCACACTTACTTCAAGTAACAAAAAAGCTACTCTGCTGCCCATGTATACTTAGTACACTGGTGTCTCTGAGGTATATTTTCTTGGTAAGAATAGCTTCAGATACCTTTAGGTTTAGGAAATGCAGAAAAGAGAAAACTTAAGAGAATTACAAATTTTTCCACTAAAAATAATCTCGTGTTATACACAAGCAATTGTAACTTACGTTTCTTAATGATTTTACAATACCTTTGGAGAAGAGTATATCATATAATTTATTCTCCAGTGAAAATCTGGATATAAAGTCATGCTGAAGTACTTCAAGAGGGCTACCCAGGTGCCTCCTTATGGAATCACAGTTCTATCATTTTGACTGGGGACAAAAGTAATTTATGTCCTTTATTTCTGATGCAATGAATCTCCTTGCTGCTATTTACATCATAAAAACATTTAAGTTTCATCTTGATAGAAAAGTGAATGTTATTTAGAAAACTCTTTGTGTTTTCTGTTATCTCACAAATCATTTATCTGTGGAAGACAGAATCAATATGGAATTTCAGAATGGTTCCATGGCATGTCATCTTACAATGAAGAGATAATCTCTGAGATGAACATCTTCTAGACTAATAAACCTAAGTGAAAGTGCTCTTAGACTTCTGTACTCATGTCTGGGCTTCTGGCCTCACAAAATAAAATGGAAGTCACAAGTATTAAGATGAATGACAGTGGGTAAACACTTGTCAAGTAAGAATTCAGAATGGGGGAACTGTATAAGGGAACTGAGATTATTCATGCACAAGGAATGTCTTGATTTTCTATCAGTTTTCCTAAGAAGGATTAGCTAAATCCCATTGTATACTGCCACCACCTTAAATTGTGAAGAAATCAAACAATAAATAGATTAAAAAATTAAGATTATATATAAAGTCAGTGTTTATGTTTTCAGTTCTAATTATTTTTATTACAAAAAGAGTAGCTAGCTTTTTGATACTATCATTATGAGAGTAAAGCTTAGACTAGACAAAGAATTTATGAAAGACAGTCACAGATTTGCTATATCTACATGCTCAAAATATCTACATGATGATGAACAATCCACTTTTTGAAAGTGGACATTCTGGCAGGGATACTAATAAGAAGATATTCAACTTTAATATGTTAGATACTAGATTTACATTATGGAAAGTTAAATGACACTATCATCAGGCCCAATGCTTTTTAGATAGCCCATTTTTTTTGTATTTTCTTTTTTTAAAATGTTTTATTGTTATGTTAATCACCACACATTACACCATTAGTTTTTGATGTAGTGTTCCATGATTCATTGTTTGTGCATAACACCCAGTGCTCCATGCAGAACATGCCCTCTTTAATACCCATCACCAGACTAACCCATCCCCCCACCACCCTCCCCTCTAGAACCCTGTTTCTCAGAGTCTATCGTCTCTCATGGTTCGTCTCCCCATCTGATTTCCCCCCCTTCATTCTTCCCTCCTGCTATCTTCTTTTTTTTTCCTAACATATATTGCATTATTTGTTTCAGAGGTACAGGTCTGTGATTCAACAATCTTGCATAATTCACAGCGCTCACCATAGCACATACCTTCCCCAATGTAGACAGCCTATTTTTAAAATATACCATACTTCAAGTAAAGCATGGTATTTGGTGAAAATACCTAAATCCTAAGTGAATATATTTCAAAATTATTTTCTTTCCAGAATATAAAAAGTCTATAGTTTATTTTATTTCTTGAATGTCAAAAATATAAAAATGTATATTGTAACTTTGGTGATTGCTTATTATTTTAGAAGTAAAATCAGAAGGGAAGAGTAACACATTTCCAGCAGCATACTTTCTCCTTGGACCGAGGCTCCAAAATTAATACCAAAACTACTCCAAGCATTTTTCATCATTTCTTGTGGTCATTATTTCTTGGAAAGCTGGTATTAGAATAAGAGGTCTTTTTTACAATTATTTTTGATGAGGATTAATCTCAGGCAATGTAGCATCAGCCATTGACTATTACTAATCAGTGACAGCAAACAGATTATTTGGCATGTCATTTTTTTCAAAGACCCTCATCTTATCTTTCCAAATGCTCCTTTGGAAACTTCTGTAGAGGTTCCTTTTCATCTTGCCACATTTTATCACTGATGAAAGACATATCTCATGGATCTAAAGGTGGTTTTTCACTTTAAAAAGTAGACTAAAGAAAAACAACAATAAGTAAGGGATTCCTGGACTTATTTTGCTATCAGAGCAGGATAGCAGAATAGGTGAAAAAGTGATCATCACGAGAGTAAAAGCAACAATATAGTGGAGTGGAATGGAGAGGGTGGACGTAGATCTTTTGTAACTTTAAGCATGTGTTTCTTTCGGGCGCCTGGGTGGCTCAGTTGGTTAAGCGACTGCCTTCGGCTCAGGTCATGATCCTGGAGTCCCAGGATCGAGTCCCACATCGGGCTCCTTGCTCAGCAGGGAGTCTGCTTCTCCCTCTGACACTCTTCCCTCTCGTGCTCTCTGGCTCTCATTCTCTCTCTCTCAAATAAATAAATAAAATCTTTAAAAAAAAAAAAAAAGCATGTGTTTCTTTCAAAAAGAATCTCAAATGAGGCATGATATAAGGTTATCGTTAATATCAATCGAATTTTTATGGACCCAGTGGATACAGACATTGTACATGGTGAAAGAGATTAGCATAGAACCAAGTAAGAATTGCAGATGATCTTTAGTGCATCATGTCCAGAGCCTACCCGTAGTGGGATGGGACAAATAATGAAAACTTCTAACACTGTAACAAGTAAGTATAATTAATATTAACCACATATGATCAAAAATAACACCAGTGAATAAGCTTTGGGGGAAATATCTTACCACAAACTTAATATATTCTCATGTACAACTTACAACAAACTGAAAACTTTCTAAATATATCTCCCCTAGTTGGCTTTGTGTTAAGATCTAATATGTGTTAAGATTAATACTCTAGTCTTCTTACCTTGGTATTAATATGAGTGGAAAAGATGGAAGACAGTAATTAGAAAGCACTTGCGTTTTGCAGGTCAGGCCCAGGAGAAGCGCTTCGTATTGTGGTTTTGCAGTTTACAAATTGTCAACTTTTCAAAAAGTATTTTATTATTGGCTACATACATTTGGAGGTGAAAGTGGGAAACACACACCACAGCAGAACAATTCTTAAAATCAGAACAATGGTTTAAGCATTGATTTGTTTTCATGAGATACTGACTTCAAAACAAAACAAAACTTACAAAAGCAGTCTCTACATTTAATTCCTAATATGTCAATCAGCAGGGGTTCTAAAGGGAGAGTTGCTTCTTTCAAACCAAAATCTTTAAAACTGGGGAGAACTTGAGAGTTTAGAGAGCCACCTCTACTTATCCAAACCTCTAAAATAAAAACTTTTGAAAGAGAGTAAAGTGACTTGTAGAAAAAAAATATATTTTCTCATTTTATTTAAACAAAAATGGTGTAAATTACAGAGATATGACAAACATTTAGAAATGAAAAAGTTGTATTTAGTAATCTAAACATCAAGGAATTAAGCTAAATGTGCTAATACTCTAAAGTAATCGCCCTGACATTATCTAAGACATTAGCATCACTATCCAAAATTATCTTATTGTCTTATTATTTACAGTCTTCCTTTTCATATAAACACTAAACTTTGTGAGTACAGGAATATTGTTTCCTTCCTGTTTTTATCTGTCTCTAGAACACTATCTGGCATGCACTTGTTTAATAATTTTTTGTGAATGGGGGCGCCTGGGTGGCTCAGTTGTTAAGCGTCGTCTGCCTTCGGCTCAGGTCATGGTCCCAGGGTCCTGGGATCGAGCCCAGCATCAGGCTCCCTGCTCAGCAGGAGGCCTGCTTCTCCCTCTCCCACTCCCCCCTGCTTGTGCTTCCTCTCTTGCTGTGTCTTTCTCTGTCAAATAAATAAATAAAATCTTTAAAAATAATAAAAATTTGTTGTGCATGAGCCAGTATGATGATCTTGATTTATTTTTTAAATAAGACTATTTTTTAAGCAACTTCCTATAGTGAACAGAAACCAAATTAACAGCTGTATTTAAAATATACCTAGTTAAGATTAGTTATAATTTAGTATCACTCTTTAAGTCCTTTTTTTAAAAACATATCATATTCCATATTTGATTATAGATCATTTATTTGAGAATGTTTGTAATTGTGTTTTGTTTAGACTTGAAATAAAGCACAGTACTCCTGTTGCTCATTTAAAACAATAAAGGAACACAGAGCAGAATAATTTACTTGCTAAAATGTCATAAGAACATTTTTTAAAAGTATTAACATATTTCCTATGTTAGCTGTTTATCGTTGCTAGTTCAGGGTGTGTGTGTGTGTGTGTGTGTATGTTTTATATCAGAAGTTTGTCTGAAGCCATGGAATTATAACTGAATTATGTGAAAAAAAATAAAACCAAAGATTATAATAGGCCATAGGGGAAATTCTGCATAAGAAACCTGTTACAGCAAAATTGGATGAAAGTTTAAAATAAGCTCTGCTGTACTTTAGATTTAAACATGATCTCATTTCAACCCTATTTAAATCTTATTTCAGAGGGAGCATAGTGTAAATGGAAAGTACGAGGAATAGGGCATCAAGAATTAAAGTTCTGATGACTGTGCCACTGGCTCGCCATCACCTGGGGATACGACTCATCTCTCTAGGGGTCAGTTATTCAGAGGGTGTTAGGCTTGGCTCATTTCCAAGGTCCTTTTCAACTTGAAGACTAACCAATTCAGCAGTTGAAATAAATGGATATACTTTGCAAAGGTTAAGATATGATTATACCTTTATCATTAAATGAAAGTTTGATTAGACAAGTGTTATAAAATGATAAACAAATACATTACTAGTGTGCTTATACAATTCTACTGATATATGTACTTTTAAAATTCATGGGCATTATATGTCTATATATATTCTCATAGATTTATTGACATTTTGACATACTATTGATATACAAGTATATAGCCAATAAACCTGTTATATGATTCCATTTGTTTTAAAAATGGCTGTATATGTATAGATAATTCATTGCATAATCACTTTTCACCCTGGTCTCTAAAAAGAGAGACATACCTAGAAGAGGGGCGACTGAAGAAATACTCATCTGTAAATCACTTCCAAGAAAAATCTTAAAGTATTAGAAATTATCAGCTTTAAATGGAGAAAATAAGCTCAGTCATTCTAGGAATAGACTTCAATAAATGAAGATAATTTTACACTAAGTGCCATAAACAACTGTTTTTTTATATTCATTAAAGCTCAAAACAAAGATAATGTTCTGAAACTACTCCAAGAGTGCTTTAGACTTTAATTAAGAAATAATTTCCAGGCAACATAACTAGACTTTAGAATAGAAAGTGGTGAAATACTTTCTTGGTGTCTAAAAGGATAAATGCATTTTTTCATCTTTACTGGATGATTTAAAAGTGTGCCTTCTTAATGATACAGTAAGAGAAGTGAAGGGCCTCAAATCATGAGATAGCTCTTCATGAAACCAGTTTGCACGAGTTGTAACTAATCCAAAATTTCACTTTTATCAAATAGAATTTGTTCTTAAAGGCAAATGCTTGTTATTTCCTTTGTAAGTATGTCATTAAATAAAGGTTGCATTGATTAACTTAGAGAGGATTTCATAATAACCTCCAATCATAATCATACAAAGAGTTAAATTCCCTTCATTATGGAGCAAGGCAAATGCAGAGTGTTTATAGGCGATCTAGAAGGTCAGTACTCAGACTAATTCACCGACAGCCCCAGATGCCTGGTTAAGCTGCCAACACAGTTGCTTTCCGAGTCTGCCAGAAAGTCAGCTGCAGCTGCAGGGAACATTCTTTTTTTTTTTTTTTTTTTTTTGGCCTTTTTTTTTTTTTTCCCACCCATTGCTAAGCCTGTGGATTTTACAATTGCCACGGAAAGAACAGCATTAGGAAATATAATTCAGGGTGGTGATCACCTCACTTACCCTATTAATGTATTTCAAATTAATTTACTATGAACAACAAAATATAAACAGATGAGAGTTTTTTTTTTTTTTTTTCACATGTGCATGTTCCTAAATCATTCATTTAGTAGCATTTTGGAAAGTAACCTGGTGAGTCTGTCTTCTAGGCTTAATTCTATCTTTTCATTTTGGGCATTTCTAGTGTAACAAGAAGCAGCAGCAGCAGAAGCTACTGTTTCATGTTTTAGGTCCTATTGTTACCTGCAGTTAGAGCAACTTAACCCCACAGGGTACAGGTGCAGGGGGTGTTGGTATGTTGTGTCTTTGCAGGAACATAGGCCTGGCCTCTGCTCTTGATTTGCTGGTGTAACTTTGAGCAAGTGATTCTACCTCTCTGAGCCTAAGGTATTTCACCTAAAAAATGACAAGTGTGATATCCATCTCACAAGGAATTGTGAGGCTTAATTAACAAAGTAAAATTCCTGCTATCCTCTCCAGAAAATTATGGGCACTCAATAAATTATAGACACATTGGGAGAAAAAAATTAAATGTAAAATCCAGAATTTGCATTAAGTCCGCAGAATTTTGGATGCACATTGCTCAGTGGTGTTTTGTAGGATATTTTTTAATAGAGTATTGTAGGAATTAAAAGAAAAGTTACTCTAATGAGGAAGTTTGGAGAACCTTGAAATAAATCACAGGAATATTAAAAAGGATATCACATTATATTCTTCCATTTCAAAATCTAAGGAAGACTATAGTAAGAAGAAAAAGAGAGGATGTAATGAAGTATATTGCTGTTTATAAATCTAAAAATAAGTATTGGGAGAAAAGTCACCATAAAATGTTTTAACAGCAATATACTTTTGGATACTCAGGCATTTTGGATACTCAATAGCTGTAGAGACAACTGGAAGAGCATTTCTATATTTGAGTATAGACAACTTCTACTTGCCTGTTTTTCTTTTCCTTCTTCTCTCCCTCCTTCCCCTTCCTTCCTTCCTCCCTTCCTTCCTCCCCTCCTTCCTTCCTTCCTCCCTCCCTTCTTTCCTTCCTTCCTCCCTCCCTTCCTCCCTCCCTCCCTTCCTTCCTTCCTTCCTTCCTTCCTTCCTTCCTTCCTTCCTTCCTTCCTTCCTTCATTCCTTCCAAGTAAATGAGAATGTATTACAAAGAGTCTTTTCTGTTTTTTTTAAACTACTAAGTATATTCCTGGAGTCATCTTACTTTTGTATAGATGGGGTTCAGAAACTAATTGAAATCAAATATCAACAACATAGCCAAAAAATGTACTAGTGGGGACTGTTGCCAAAGTCTCTGGGATGGTCAAATGCTTTTGCCTTTCTGGTTTCAAGTACAATTATATTTATTGGAAGACATTATTTTAAACCACAAGGGAAACCCTGCTCACACTGTCTTATGTCTTGTTTTATGCAAGGTGTACAGAAAATCCACAACTATTAAACTGCCATTTAAATAATCTAATCAAGTTGTTAAATGGCCATCCTGGAGTTTTATAGCTGGCATGCTAGGCATACATTTGGGATACCAAGATTTGATACCTCCCCTCTCTATTGACTTAGCTAAATCTGAGTAGTGTGAATTTGTCTTTCTGATGTTGCCCTAAAAGGACACTTTTCTTAGGGAAAAAAATAACTCTTTTCAGGATTTACCACTTTCAAGATCACAGAATATGTATATTGGCCAGCATTTTTTTTTTTACTAAATGAAATATTAATTTGCATTTCTAGATGTAGTCATAAAATGGAATCCATTTTTAGCATTTCAAAATTAATATATACCCATAAATTTTAAAATAGTGTCTTAAACACTATTTTAACTATTTTCTTAATGATGATTTATGCAGATGGTGTGTATCAACATGAACTAAATATCTGCATATAAAGCTAAAAATCCTGGATGGATATTTCTACCAAGCATATAAACAATTGCATTTTTAGGTTTTTATTATGTCACACACACACACACACACACACACACACACACACACACACACGCACACACATATCCCAATTTTAACTGAGTGAATATTATAGAAAAGGCAAAGACATGCAGGTATATACTGAGGAAAGGATTAGGACTGGGTTGCCTATATGTGTGAGTACTATATATAATATGAAATATCATCTTTGTTCTTGAGCTGGAATTTAAACAATAATACTAGTCTGAAGACATGAAACTGATTTCTTAATAGACAATATACAATTATAGTTTCTGCTAAAATAAAATAGATTAATTATTCAGCCCCCAAAGTATATCAAACATTAAAATATGAAAAGGTAATGTATTGTACTAAAATACAGATAAAAATTACAAAGCATACAATTTTTAAAAAGATTGTCTCTTTAGTTAAGAAGGCTCTTCATGGAACTTCTTTTGAAATGTAGCAGTTACACTTCCATATGTTCTATTTGAATTTTGAATATTAAAGCTTTGAAATTTTTCTGATGTTTCATTTTTGTGCTATAAAGCCACTTACGTGGATATTAAGAGGTATTTCATCAGTTTTTTATTTTGTACCAAATACTCTAGAAAGTGCATCTTCTTCTAATTTGTACGTGTCATCCTAAAAACAAATCCCTATAAATCAGTTTGTTCCTTCTCTTGGAGACTTCCTATCTACATCCACTTTTTGTTCACTGAAAATACAGATTTCCTTATTTCTGTGTAGTCATTTGGAATCTTACCTTTGTGTCTGGAATTCCACAGATGTCAATTTCTAATAAAACAAATTTTATGAAAAATCCAACGAATAATTTCCAGAGAATGTTGGTGAAATAATACTTGTTCATTGCAAGGAAAGCTTTATCTATGTGAAGTTCTTAGGAGTGTCAGAAATCATTGTGTACCTCCCTTTCTTTCTGCTGAGAGCCATGCAGGGAATTAGGAAATGAAGAGAAGTGCTCTGCACACAATGGCCTTTAGTGAATATTATTGATGACTAGACACCTGCTAGGATGTAAAGGCATTTAATCCATATTATTTTGCCTTTTAACTTGTCAACTCAGACATAGCAGCTAGAAGAGTTTTCTGTCAAACATTAGCCTTTGCATTGCATTGCAATTTTTAGTTTTCATTCTTGCAATTTCAATGTATATATAACACTGGGGCTTCAAATTATATAAACATTTGTAGCTATATGAAGGTGAACTGGAAAAAAAACATGTTCCCTGAACATCAAAACATTCAGAGAATGTGACATACATAGGTGCAATTGTCATCCTCCAAAAATTATTTTTATAGAAAAAATTACCCAACATTTTAAATCACCTTTGGACTCTCTATCTTCCCAAATGTTTTCTTCATTGTGGTTAATTGGTGTGCTATTAATGCAACACCAAGAATTTATTTTGTTTGTCAATTTATTTGGAAGGATATTTTAAAAGGAAATTAATGCCAAGTATTTTCCTTTTTAATTTTTTTTAAGATTTTATTTATTTATTTGAAAGAGTAAGCATGAGAGGGAGGGGGAGAAGCAGGGTCCCTGTGGGACTGGATCCTGGGACTCTGGGATCATGACCTGGGCTGAAGGCAGATGCTTAACCAACTGAGCCACCCAGGTGCCCCGTTGCCACATATTTTCCAGAGATGATACTAGATGGTGTATTTCCAGGAGATGAAAACAGTTTTTTTTCTGCAATGCAGAAATCTTTGTGTGTTCCATGGGTAGGTCAGTGTCTAATACATGGTAGACTGCCAATGTTACAACCTGAGAAATCAGTTCACTCAGACATGTTTCAATTAATATAGTTTTTATTTAATATTTTTTCTTGTGATAAGAATATAAACATTATATTTCAACTTTTGACCTTAAAGTAATGTACCCAGTAGATCCAGTATCTTCAGAAAATGTTTTGCAACTTTATAGGCAATTGGAAAATTCTTTTTACCACTTTTGATGGAAACCTTTTTGTAATATATACCATGCCTTCTTTTATGGAAAATGTTGAAAATAATTAAACCTTTTCAAAGTCTCAGGGACATATTAGTGGTAGTCTGCTATACTAAACAACAGAGTCCTGCAAATATTTTTGAGCTTTTCTGTTTCTCTTCTAATTGTACATTATGCATGCTTTTTACAGTCACTTCCTTGACATCCTTTTACAATTTGATATTAAGAATGCAGATCAAAGAGGAAAGAAGGAGTGTTAAAAATCCACTTAAATAACATATTGATTGACTTATTTAATAAGGCACACACAAGAGCCTGAGAGAGAGTGCTGATTAATCCAACAAATCTAGCTACCCAGGCCTGAATTGTTTCCCATGTTGCAACTCCTTATTTTTTTTAAAGATTATTTATTTAAGAGCGAGAGATGGTGGGAGCACAAGCAGGTGGAAGGGCAGAGGGAGAGGATGAGAGGCAAGCAGACTCCCCACCAAGTGCTGAGCCCAGAGCCCAGAGCCCGAGCCCGACATGGACCTTGATCCCAGGACCCTGAGATCATGACCTGAGCCAATGGCAGACACTTAACCAACTGAACCACCCAGGTGACCCACAACTTCTTATTTTTAATTACCTTCTGGGTATCTTTACTGACAGATATGTAGACACAGTAAAAACACAACAGGTCCAAAAACTGACCTCATTAATTTTTCCATTCGGCAGCCCCCTCCTAGCCCGCTGTGTCTCTAGAATTCCCTATCTCAGTTAATGCCATCCTATCTGCCCAGACATCTATGCTAAAATAGCACTTGATGCTGTCCTTACCTTCTCCCTCTTCATGATCTTCAACTTGAACTTAGTCCACAGTCCCTAAGACATGGCCATTCCCTTGCACCTCCATTGCCAGGATCTTGTTTGGATTCTTGCAGGCTTTCACCTCCACTATTGACTCATTCTTTCATCAGTCTGCCCCCACCCCTCCCACCCCTCATGGAGTCTCTAGGGTTATATTAAAAAAAAAAAAAAGTCTGGTTACTTTTCATACAGGCTCTCTTTTTTCAACACGAAAGCACAGACTATTGAGCATGACAAAAGACATTCTTATTCTGCCCCCAAGCCTAGCCGCTTACTGGTAACCATCCCACCCACTTTCTGAGAGTCCTATTTCCATTGAACTTCCAGAATTTCCCGAGAAACACATATTTTAATATGACTTTACATCTTTCATATGCTAAACATGAACAGATAAATGAATGTACTAATAATGTACTCGAAGTAATCCTGAAGTCATGTTTGATGCCCAGAGCTTTATAAGCAATCATTTCCTATGGTTAAATCATATGGGTAATAAGATTGTGAATCCGTTCTCTATAGACACCAGGAGAAGGAAACAAAATGAAACCAAAGTAAACAGAGTTTGAGATTTTTTCCTTGTGGGTTCATGCTTCGGCCTCAGGAATTATTGTTCTATGCGTGATCCATTTTTGATATAACTCCTGTACTTAAAGCCCAAGTTGTGAATTTTATAGGTCTATGTATATGCATATAGTTTTAATATTTTAATATTTAGATTTTTTGTACCCTTATAAACTATATCATAAACATAAGTTAGTATTTGAAGTTAATATATTCAAAAAGGTATGGGCATTTCTGGTCAACAGATATTTTAATTCTTAATCAGATTAATGAAATCGTCAAAGTAAGGTTGATTAAAACTATTTAGGTACTACCTTTTTAGATAATATCATAAGATTTTTTTAACATCATTTTTATTAAGTCAATAGAATATAAAGAGTTTTAGCTTATACTTTGTTACAGATATTTGAATCACTCTAGAAATTAATTTTTAATTATGGCTCATTAATAATAAGATGAGTAGAGAAGAAAACTGCACATTCATTAATGTTTGCTTCTGTGATACAAAATTATGACACATATACCACCTAAGATATTTCTATATTTATTTCACTCTTCTAGATGTATAGGAAGTGAGCCATAATGTCACTAAAATAAACTGTTCTATAAATTTTTTTGCTCTTTAATAAAAGCAGTTATTTTAATAGCAGTGCTGACCCAATAATTGCTAAATTGTATGTACTTCAGTTAATGCATCAGTAAGTGATGTACCTTCAATGCAATTAAAAGATTCTAATCTAACCAAAGAGAAGATCTTGTTCATATTGACCGCTTTAAATTCAGACTATGATTTCATATTTTTAAAGTGGTCCATGGCTTAGTTGACCCCATTAGTGGGATACAACCCTTCTTTGGCATAGCCAGATGCTACTGAGTAAGCATTTCTGAAAGCCTCTGAATGAACTTCATCAGACAACTACCATTCCATAATTTCAGAGAAGGGAAAAGACAATTAAGATATTTAGTATGGAGGTTGGGGAAATACTAGACTGAAGTGAGAGATAATAAATAATTTATCAAGTAATAATAGTTATTCCATTTGAAATGAACTTGATCTTAACCTTTTTACTTGATGTTAACTTTTCCTGAAAGATATTTATTCACATTTTATGAGACATCTGTGACCTGAGTGGCAGAGTGATTAAAATTTTTTAGTTTTCCTATTATAGTTAATGTGGTGATGGATACTTCTGTGTACCTGCCAAGAGGATGTACTTCATGGGGATTGTGTCTCTCTGAATGCAGGAGAGTTGCCTCACTCCGTCTCTCACTACTATTATGAGGAATGCAATTCTCAAGTGAATATAGAAAGGAAGGTCTTAGTGGCCTGCCCAATAAGTATACCTATGCGTTAGAAAGTTGCTTCTTATTTTCTAATTGGAATGGATCTTGCATTTCTAAATCAGAGAGCAGATATGGGGGGAGAATGAAAGACTTCCTACCCACTTTAAGAAGGGTGTGGTTGGGTCACTATTTGGATTCTAGATCCATTGGTTTTGTCTGAAGTAGAGCAATCTTGATTCTAGCCATGGTTATGTGTATGCATAGCCTGGCTGACTCACCAGGTGCCCTCATTTAGGTGGTGTCTTATCTTAGTGTTTGTATTGGGAAGTTGGGAGACACTACACAAGGAACTCTGCCAGCCAGGTGCCATTTTAAACTACTAGTCTCTGCTTTTTTTGTGCATCACATGGTAAATTGCTGAGTATAAAAGATTTTCTCTATTAGCTGTGAAGGAAAACTAAAGTTCAGTTCCAATTCTCTTTCAAGAAATTTTCTCTGACATCCTGAATCCCTCTTCTAAAGGACTCTGAGTATACTTCACCACAGTCTTCTTCGTATTATTATTAATGTGAATGTCTTGCCCACCACAGGACAGACGTTCTTAGGGCTAGCTTTTTATTTTACTTATCTTCTGTTTCAAAATCTGCTCAAACTTGGTAGGCCTTCAGTAAGTGGTGTGAATTCAATTGAAATTGGCTAATCTGGCCTGATTGTGTTGATTATGTAACCACAATAGTATTAACTGTGATTATTAATGTGTGTTTATTAAAAGTTATGGTGTATATAGAATTTTTCAAACAGTCAGCAATTCATATTTGTTTATGCTTAGCCCAGCTGTCTCCCTGACTCCCTAGACCACGCAGTGCCTTGCCATCTACTAATGTACCACAACTGCTCTGTGATGCATCTGTTTTCCCTAATTGGTGGAACTGATAAGGATAAATGAGCCCAGTTCTCCCCTTGCAGGGGTGTATGTGCTGTCATAAACTCACGGAACACAGCCCTTATCTGGGGGTAGAAGGATGAGAATTATCTCTAGGGAGGGTCCTGATTTGGAGCTGTGACCCCCGACAGGGTGGGTGTGAGAGAATACATGAGCTGCTGTAGTGATTCTCCCATGCTTCCCATCCACTTATTGACCACCACACATTCAGAGCCCGGCTGGATGCTGCTTTTGCATTTCTTCCTGCCTGTTTCAGTTTCTGAGAAGTACAGAGAGAGGAGCATTTTCTCCTCCTCAAGTACATCTTAGTTAGATGCCAGATTTTAGTATCTTTTGACTGGGCACCAGCTTCCATGCTCTACCTTTTATCTACTACTTTGATTTCCTTCTCCTTAACAGCATCCCTAGTCACACTGATGTAATTTTTTCAGTAAATATTTGTTATTATCATATAAATTTAACTCTTTTCACCTTAATTACATTCTTAGGATCACACAGTGTACAGCTTGTCTTAGGTTCCCTTGCTTTGAAACCCTCATTTGCCATCTTTGAACATCCACATTTCTTTATAATTTTTGTCTTATTTATCTATCTACTACTCTGAGTCAAACTTATGTTTAACTGAATTAGTTTGATCATATGGTTCCTGCTATTTAACCTTTTCGTAAAGCTTCAGACATTTTGGTTATACTATTTTTAACTCTGCAACCTTTTCCATACCTTTAAACTCAATCATGAAATCTTGTATTACCTAGAAATTATTTCCTTACTCAAATAGAGAATGCAATTACTTTCTCTCTCCATCTATTGCCCTGAACTCTGCTCTGCCTTAATTTGGATCTCTAATATTTGTGATTTTTTAAGAAAAGCATTAATTAATTTAGAAAATGTCTACTGAATGCCTGCTATATTCTCAATATAATTCTATGTCTGGTGATATACACATGAACAAAAGACAAAGCAGGGGCAAGACAGTGTCTTGGTTAAGTGCCACTCATGGCTAATCTAGAATTTTTGTTCTCCCTTTGCTATTTATGTAAGCTTAGAGGCCAAGTGAAGCTTCTTCATATGAAAAAGTAAGTGAATTATACCACATCTCAAGTCTCTTGTGGCTTTAAAATTTAGTTATCTTTGTGTTGAATGGAAGGAGATTTTAAAAAATGATTTATACTTAATGTGAGACAAGGTTGGTAAAAATATTCCATAGGGTTTTCACCTAGATTTTAAGTACCTTCAGTTGGCTTGCCCTTTAAGACAGGTTTCATATAGTTGACCTTAAACCTGCATTGGTTTTCTACCAATTATCAGGTTATCATTTAAAAATGTGTAGTTATTTAAGTAAATAAGTCATTAACAATGACAAAATATTCTGCAAACAGCTTTGTAGCTGCTTTTGTGCATTTGTAATGGACAATCTGTTGTTGGAAATGGTTAGATGACTAAAGTTTTATCTTGCATTCTAGATTATATTTTTCTTCTTATACTTTTCTATAGTGCTTATTTTCATACATTTACAAACAAATCATCGTTTAGCTAATATATATTATAAAAACCAAGACTTGTCAAGTTTAGTTAGTTGTCAGTTTTCCAAATTTTGTCACAATTAAGACTCTGAATAACCTGTGCTGCTTCCATTAAGTTGCATGTGGCTTTGTGTATGAATCTTAGTTCCTTCAGCTGCCAAGCTGTTATCTTGAGTTTAATAGGACTATCTACCTCATAGAGTTAATGTGAGAATTAACTGAAATAATTTTTGTGACTTAGCACCATGCCTGTCACATGGTAAGGATTCTATAAATTTTAAGTATTATAATTACTTTCTTTCCTAACTCACTTATCATTTCCCACCTACCTGTCACTAAAGGACTATTATAAAATAAGAGGGCAGTAAAAGAAAGAAGAAAGCCTAATCACTTAAAAATTAGATAAATAAACTAAGAACAAAACTTAATAGGGCTACAGGCACTTATGAAGACAATTGATGAATACTTAAGTGCAGTACTTAATTCACTGAATATTGTATATTCTGACAATATTCTTCTGGAGGAAGTATTTAATATTTAATGATCTCATTATATTTAATAAAATATGAGAGGGTATGGATTTTAAGAATATGATTCTATCCATTAAGAAAGTTTTCATGTAAATGAGTATCTTTATAGTTGTCCTTAAAGACTAAGCACATTTACAGTATATTGCAATGACCGCTAAAATCCATGTCTAGATTTCTTGGCATTTTAGGTAATTAAACAAAACATTTTACCAAAATGATTTATATATTATTTTTATTTGAGCACTTGGTCCAATATAATTTTATGTATGATTTTGCTTTGGAAGCACTATTTTGATTAAGTCTAAAGTAGCTGCAATCACTGGGATATAACTAAATTTTTAATATTTCAGTATTAAAATATAAAACATTGATTTTAAAGTAGTTTAAGGATTTATTTCTTTCCTGCATTAAAAAATCAATTTATGATTTTAATTGATTTATCCTGTAATAGTATCTGAAAAAAAATGGCTCCATCTGGTGTTAAATGACAAAGAAGCTACATGCTTATTTCATTTATTGAAATTACTTTTACAGGATTAACTTAAAGATATATTTCATAATTTTTTTTATTTTATGTTTAATGAAAATAACTTAGGAAAGTTATCTCTTTATAGTAATCAAAGTACTTATTCTAACCGGCACTTTTCCAACTCATTTCCCTGTTCAAAGAGAAAAATCAAGTGCAGAAATAATCCACTCATTAATTTACATGAACATACAGATTTTTTTTTTAAATAAGCCCTAGGTCCAACGTAGGGCTTGAACTCAAGATCCTCAGATCAAGAGTCACACGCTCTACCGAGTCAGCCAGTGCCCTGTAAACTTACAGATTTTTACCCTTGTTTTCTTTGATGAAAAACCACAAAGATGAAAAGCATCTGTATTGATCAAATGCTATTTGATTTTTTATCGTTTTATTTGAGAAACAAGTGAAAAAATATATAGACACATGTAGTAGGTTACTACTCTCTTCTTTAGCTTTCCTTTTTGGTAAATGCCAAAAGGAGCACACCAGACCTATTTTTTACTGACTTTCACTCTGTTGGGTGAGTCAAGATTTTCATTATTCTAAGATATCTTATTCTAAGATACTTCCTGGCCCAATGTGTTCATTCACATTATTTCTAAACTATTTTGTAGTGCTTCATCAGTGTTAGCCCTGTGGCCTATACTCTCTAGTATTTCAGATCTCTATAGAATCTTTTAGGGTCTCTTTTATACTTAAGAAGTTATAAACCCATGTGGGGATCTGAATTGTACTGAAATATTCACTGGAACAGAGGGCCACGTTGGAATGTGACCCATAGTCTAGGTCTAATACTTCCTAGGTTGCAACCTACATACTAGGCCTATCCTGGGAATTAGCTGGGGGCAAAATTGTAAAAAAAGCAAACTGTAAAATAGCAAAATGCATCTGTGGTATTTGTTAACTTGGGTACAACCTTCTTTCTTCAAAGCTTTCATGATTTCTCTAGTATCACGGAAAAATTTGATAACCAAAATCAATCACAAGTCCTAGGGAAAAAAAAAACAATCATCCTGATGTTTTAGACATATTTCTAGAATTTACATTTAGAAAATGCTGCTTAACATACAGAAATAATAGTATAATAATTAGTAAATAGAAATATAAATCATGGTAAAATAATAGTAATATAATAGTAATATAATAATATGTATATTAGCAATATATAACGATAATTAAATAATAGTAAAATAATTAGTCTCCTTGGTAGCTGCATTGAGGCAGATAGTTGGGGACTTTCTATACCTTATATTTTAATCAGTAAGACTTACTAATCAGTAAGACTAACTCTGCTGAGGCTCCCATTTCCAACACAATGGTCACTAATATTTCAAAAGTGGAAAAATAAAAACAAAAACAAAAACAATACCTTGCTCTGTTATGACAACAGGTGAGGTGAATATGAGAATTTGTGCAAGAGGTAGAGGTGGAGGGACGTCTGGTGACTCAGTCAGTTGAGCAGCTGCCTTTGGTTCGGGTCATGATCCCAGGGTCCTGGGATCCAGCCTCGCATTGGGCTCCTTGCTCAGCAGAGAACCTGCTTCCACCTCTCTTTCTGCCCCTCCCCCTGCTTGTGCTCACTCTCTCTCTCTCTCTCTTTCTGACAAATGAATAAATAAAATCTTTATTAAAAAAAAAAGAAGAGGTAGAAGTGGAGAGGAGCAGGCTTTTCAGGTAGTGAATGTCCTGTCCCTGAAACTGAGGTTGATTTAGGTTGGACGTTGAATATTGTCAATCCTGGATGTAGAGTTAAGTAATCTCAGTAACTCTAGTAATTTCAACTGTTAAGAAAACCTAAACCAGATCCCACAGTGCACTCTGCATTCAGCTCCTAAAGATGTGTTGTCCCCAACGGCGCTCAGAGTCAGTCCTGAGGTGTGAGTGCCCAAATCCCATTCAAAATTTGGCAGCAGTGGTTTGAGTCTAGATCCAAGTTATATGAACCATCATGTACCAAGAGACAATAAAATTCTTCCACTTCAAAAAAACAAAAAATAAACAAGAAAGAAAGAAAGAAAGAAAGAAAGAAAGAAAGAAAGAAAGAAAGACAGAAAAGACAGAAAAGAAAGAAAGAAAGAAAGAAAGAAAGAAAGAAAGAAAGAAAGAAAGAAAGAAAGAAAGAAAGAAAGAAAGAAAGAAAGAAAGAAAGAAAGAAAGAAAGAAAGAAAGAAAGAAAGAAAGAAAGAAAGAAAGAAAGAAAGAAAGAAAGAAAGAAAGGAAACCTAAACCAATCTAAATTAAGGGGGAAAAAAAAAGCACTGTCACATGAAACTAGGGAGTCTTATCATTTACCCAGGCTGGTTCAATATCCTACCACTTATTTCTAGGTGTGGGTTCATTTATCAGCCCCAGTAGGAATAGAGTTGGAGGAGAGATTCCTAAAGGAAAGGGGCTAGTTACCAAAAGAGATAGAAATGTGCCCATCTACCACCTAATGTTTTGACTAATATTTTGAATCCTCCCACTATGGTTAGGTAACAGAAGCCACGTTAATGACCAAAGCACTGCTGGCTCCCACATCACGTGGAGTAATTTTCTGGACAAGGGGAAAGGAACACTAGGAGAGAAGAGATTATTGTAGAAGAGGTGGTGGTAATAGTTAAGTTCAAGTTACTGCACGTCTTACTTGGGACTATCACAGGGTCAGTTTAAAGGGTAGCTCTTGAACTGCACACTGGTGGCCAATGGTGTACATTAGGAAAAGGAGGGCAGAAAAAAGTCATAAAGGTGTGGGTTTTCCATGGAAAACACCTTGACTCAGTATCCTGAAGTGAAAAATCTGAAAGCCATCATCAGAAGCACACTGGCTGATATGAACTGTCATTTTTCCTTTCAGAAATGTTCTAAAAGGAGTTAGGTTGCTTTATTTAACTTATTCCATGCTTGGTAGCCTTAGGGACAAGAACAAAGAATCGACTATGACCCTTGTTTCCTGCTATTATCTCTAAATGCACCTTAATGTGACATTAATATTAATGTTGTAATAGGAATTGTAACACAAGAGTAACAAAATTAAGGTTAAAATTATTTTCTTCTGTTACAATTATATATCATTAGTGATATGCCCACCAAATAGTACCTATTCTTTGAAATTGTTATACTTGTTCAAAAGCTTGCAAATTAGTGTAAACTCAGGACCTGCTGAATATCCTTTCAGCATTATGAGATTCTGGAAAATGTGAGTAGGATGTTTCACTTGTTAGGTAATTTTCCAGATGATTTTTTTTTGGTGCTGAGATAATTCAAATGGCTTCCTTTCAAACACTTCAGGCTTGTCATGTACACTATATTAGAGTGTGCAACATTTTGAAGGAATTTGGTACAGACATCACATTTCTCCTTTAACTCCCAGCTTTGAAGAGTACCTGCCGACATCAGTATAAATACATCCTAATAAATATATTTTCACCAATTTTCAAAGTTTCCCTTATTTCAAGTGTCAATGTTGTTTGTGTTATGACAAGAGTAGTTTAATTAGATATGGTTTTTACTGGTATTTTGAATAAATACATGTAGATCATATTTATAGCAAACCTCAACTTTTGCATATGATAGAGACAGCATTGACTCATATGTGATCATTTATTAAAGTGCACATTTAAAAGCTGGGTTTCAATTGATATTCTGTTGTCTTAGGTAAGTAGGACAGTAGTTAAAATTCCCCTAAACCCTATAATTTAGACACTTAAAATTTAGAGCATTTCCTTTCAGTCTTTTTTTTTTTTTTACTGCTTTTTGGGGCTTAGTTGAGTTCATGTATTACACGCAATATTATATGCTACTTCCCCCCTTAAATTAGTGTAACATTAAAATATGTAAAGAGTGGATTAATAAACTGTTTAAAATTAAAATTTAATATTTTAGATACAACAAAAACTGTTTTTAACTAATTTAGGATATAAATTGTTCTAAATCGGGGTGCCTGGGTGGCTTAGTCGAATAAGCATCTGTCTTTGGCTCAGGTCATGATCCCGGGGTCCTGGGATGGAGCCCGCATCGGGCCCCCTACTCTGCGGGAGGTCTGCTTCTCCCTCTCCCACGCCCCCTGCTTGTGTTCCCTCTCTCTCTCTGTGCCTCTGTCAAATAAATAAATAAAATCTTAAAAATTGTTCTAAATCCATCCACAAACATTCATTAGTTTGTGACTTTTTAAAAATCTTTTTACCTGAAGAGTACAAATAACTTTCAGAAACTAATATTTTCTAAAATAGTTGAGGCAGCATGATATATGGGTTAGTCACATTTTATTACAGGACTATGTTGCTGATGACCTGTTATAATTTCAAACAAATATAATTCAAAACTGATCCTGATGGAGGATGGCAAATGTATTTGTTAACCAGCATAAATGTAAATAGAGAGGAAATATAGTTTACAATTGACTCAGTCCACCAACTTTGAGATTATGTGATTCTTGGCAAATTTTATAATTTCTGAAATTAATATAGTTTCAAAGAAAGTGAATTAAGAGAAAATTTGTACTAGTTGAGATTTGCTTAACTCAAATGTGATGGCGTTATAGTGGAAAGAAACTTTGATTTGGATTTGAGAGCAGAACATCTGGCTTGGAATCATAGATATGGGTAAATTTAGGGAAGTTGCTTAATCTTTCCAAGCCTCAGTTTCTTCCTCTATAAAAGGGGATGATAATAATACATACCTCAGGCAAATTGTGGCAGATTTATACATAGCTCTTCTCTAAGTACTTGGCCTATAAAAAGAATAATGGTATACTATTTTCTTCCTTGATTGAGAGCATTTGACCATTCCTTTGGCCTCTTGTTTCCACAACTGGCTTTTAAGCATGTGTGAGAAATCTTCTGTGGAAGAAACTAGATTATTTGGAGTTGGTCAAAGAAGACTGAAAGTTCAGAGGTGTTGAGACAAATACCTGATGAATAATCCCAGTTTGTTCTGTGATAAGATTTCTGATTTTTGATATTTGTTCTTGGGTGGATCAAGTGATGGGTTTTCCATGCCTATTCGTTCTTAGGAAGGGAACTGAGAAAACTGATAAAACTCCAGTAACAAGAGCCTGCAACAGTAACAAGAAAGACTGCAACCTATCGTCTCAGTTTATTAGTAGAGATGTGAGTAGATGTATCTTTCAGCTCAAGCAAAACCTGACACATCTACCTTCCCAACTCTGTTCCCTGCTGATATTGTTTACTTTGTGTCCAAGGTAATGTGAACAACACTACATTTATTTAAATTAAAAACTATTACACAGTTTGATGAAAAGTTAAGCATCTTTGCACTAGAAATATAAACTGGGTGTAGCACTTGTTTTCATTGGCATAGGGTAGTAGCAAATAACAGTTTTTAAATATTAAATTGCTTCATTAATGCTTAAAGTATGCTTATGAGGAAACTATAATGTGACTTATAAATATTAGTATGCTTAATTCCCATAAATTTTGCTTCACCTTATATTAAATTTGCTTTATAAAAATGACTTATTATAGTACATGTTATACTATCAATTATTCTGGATTGATCTTAATTAAACTGATTTAAAAAAACCCTGTATTTTTAGCAGCTTTATGTAGTTATTTACATTGCTTTACTTTTTTGTATGTTTTAAAAAGTTAAGTTACTGATTCAATGGCTTTAATGGTGAAAATTATTATGCATTTTCTCTTATTAATTAAAATCATGACTTGTGTAATTTATTCATGATTATATCTTTTATATATTAGGTAGAAAGCACATTACCCCCTACTTTCTTCTCCCTTTGTCCAAAAACTTTAGAATATCACCTATTTATCTATCTCTGTCTTCTAAATTAACAAATCAGCATCATTTAAAAATACTCCAGTGACAAAATATTTTATGTCAACTCTAGACTTCAATTAAAAACAAAGCACAGGATTAAATATTTTTAAAAAGACTCAAGTGATATCCTTCAAATCAATTTTACTCGGTATGTTTGAATAAACCTATGGTACTTAAGGATTCCTTACAAATACAATGAATTAATTGAGATGGAAAGAAAAGAGGACAGTTGTTTCAGGAAAATGTTTAGATGGATACTCTTCTTGAAAGACACTAAAATAAGTATTAACTGTTTCTCAAACCCTACATCTCCTGCAGATAATAAGAGGGGTTGCAATAAGCATCATTTGGATCACAACATGATTGTAACTATTTAGCGGAACTCTGTCGTGAAATCAAACTTTAAAAATAGCATTTAAAATTTTTCTTTATGCAATGTAATATTACTCAGCCATCAGAAAGGATAAATAACCACCATTTGCATCGGTATGGATGGAACTGGAGGGGATTATGCTAAGTGAAATAAGTCAAGCAGAGAAAGACAATTATCATATGGTTTCACTCATATGTGGAACATAACGAATAGCGTGGAGGACCATAGAGGAAGGGAGGGAAAACTGAATGGGAAGAAATCAGAGAGGGAGACAAACCATGAGAGACTCTGGACCCTAGGAACCAAACTGAGGGTTACAGAAGGGAGAGGAGTGGGAGGATGAGGTTACCAGGTGATAGATATTAAGGAGGGCATAACATAATATAACTGGGTGTTGTACACAACTAATGAATCATTGAACACTACAGTAGAAACTAATGATATACTCTATGCTGGCTAATTAAACAAAATAATATAAATAAATAAAATAATTATGTAAGAGGAGAATGAATAATAGATCATATAACAAATTAGACCAGTTTATTTTAATATTTAGTTATGAATGTGTGCATGCAAATACTTTTGTAAAATTATGTTTAATGCTGCTTTTCTATAATCAATATATGTTCTCTAATACAGGTATGTTTGTGCCATTTTCTTTGGTACTTGAAAATGATATAAACACCACACAAGCAGAGAATAAATAAGGTTGATTAAAAAAATAAAAATTAAAATAAAATAAAATTTTTCTTTATCTCAACACTATTTGAAAATGCTTTATGTCACTTATTTCCTCTGATTTATTTGAGAAAACTTGAAATTATTTTACTGCTTCCTGGGGTGGATTTCTACATCTTGTGCCGTTTTGAGACGTATGTGCTCATGTGGAATCATCTACTCTGTTAAATTGTGTCACTCTCATTATCATCCCAAGATTCATGTGATGCGTTTATTGTTGAGTGACCCTGTATCTCTCTAAGTGAGTTAACAAATTTCTTAATTTTCTTATTTTTTCACTAGTTTCTATATTTTCTGAATTACACAGAGTTGTCTGCTTCCTTTTAGAATTTATTTACAAGCCAAAAAATTTTACAGCATGGAATATGGAAATCTGGTTTTCTTATTTTTTGTGAATTTTGAGAAAAATATTGCCTACTTCTTAAGAAAAGAGAAATATGTAAAAATGATTTTTAAGTAGTTTTTCTTTTCTGTCTGTTGTTTTGATTTTATATTTATTTTACATATCATTTGTGAATATCTGCAATATTTGTTAATACGCCACATGTCATTTGAATATTTGTACTATCTATCTTCCTATGGTTTTAAACACTATCAAACTTATCGTTACATATGGATGTAAGAAAAGAAAACCTTCTATGTTGATATATTGAAATTAAGAAAAACGAAACAAAACATGGTTCTCTTAGATAATAATGAAATGGGTGATCCTGGGTTCACTTTCATTTGATAATAATCCAAGCAAAGGCTAAGGATAGTGGCACTCTCAATATGAGAATGCTGTTGCTGTGTGTTAAGGGAAGACCATTCTGAAACTCATTTCCTTTGTTGTCATCCTGATGAACATCCTGTTGTTTGACTGTGGAGTTAATTTTTCCCCATGTAAAATTGCAAACAGGCATTTTACTTGATGTTCTTGGGTTCTATGCCTTTGCAAGTGGAATATACCGTCTTAATTTGTTCATGATGGAAAAAGGCAGTATGTAGATTTCACAACAAAAATCAAATCTAAGCTTTCCTTTTCTGTTGTTTTCATTTTGAATCTACTTGAGGTACATAAGCTGTTTTTTATGAGGCTCAGATAATCGAATGAAGGAAATTATGTTGTGGTACTTGGTCACATAGCATGATCTTCTAGGAGTTCTCTTTCCATTAGAATATCTTTATAAACTTAAAGGTAATCTTGTAGTCATATTTTATAGCCCTAGCTTAAATTCATAAAAGGTTTTGATGCCAGTTTTATTATAGCAAGTATGTTTTCCGAAACCAATAATCCCCTTCAATTTTAAGGTCTTGATGTCCCGTTTTTAATGCCTGAAGTACAGGACTGAAGGTAAACATTTCCCAATAAGAGACAGATACTGAGAACAAAGCATAGAAACTATACAATTATCGATCAAAATGCAAACTGTGAAATTTTATTTTTTAATATTGTTTATAATTGAGCAAGAGTGTGGATTTGACTAGCTTGTAGCTCTGTGAATATTTACAGTAAGTTTAGAGTATTGCAAACTAGTGCTAACAATTGTTTAGCAACTCCGGATTTCTCAGGCTTCATAACAGCCTTACACAGTTTGGCTTGGAGGTTTCCAGGAACAGACAGAGAGCAACGCATGTGTTCCTCTGTGATCGGGGGCAGGCAGCCAGAGGCTCATATTTGCTGATTTCAATTTGGCACTAATAAATAGCCACCTGGCTGACTGCTAGTTATAGCTTTCACTATATAGAAGCAAATGCTTAAAAAGTACTTTGTATGTTACAACATTGTCTTGAGATAGTCCCCCTGATAGAATGATCTCATAATCTGAGAGTAAGGATAAGATAATAGAAAGTTGATGTGTGTATTTGGAGAAGGGCAAAATTTTCATCATAGAGCTAGAAAACTTTCCTTAAACATGATTACATTTATCACTGATTCACAAAGAATGCAGTAAGAATACCAAGCCATAGGTATTCTTTTGTGAAGCTAATTTTAACCTAGATGCTTTCCACTGCCTAAATGAAAACACCATTGGAAAGGTTTATATTATCCAACATTAGGTTAAAGCTAGGAAATACAGTTTATTCTCTTTATTTGCAGTGGTTGTGTTCTATAAAGTATCCGAAACATTGATTTAGCAAATATTGAACCCTTGCTCCTTGGAAAAAGACAGGGGTAGATTTCTGTGGGTCTTTTGTCACAACATTTTTGTCAATGGATCAATATATAATTTTGTTTATGTGTTTCTGTTTGAAGACACCATATTTAATATATATTGTTGATTCATTAACATTCATTAGCATTAAACTCATGGCAACAGCACTAAAACACATGACTGAATGAAGCTTATCTAACACATGTATTTTATCCCTAAGGCACATCATGGCCTTCTTCTGCTCAGGAAACCCAGACAACACTTTAGCGCTATGCTTGAAGCCATTTTAAAGAACAAAATCATCAACATGAAACACAGAAATGTGAAAACAAGGCACAAATAGACCTTGAAAAGGACACTCTTTTAGGGTATGAAAGCTAAAATAAGAAAGCAGAGTGCCATCTTTTTCAACCTCAGTTGGGAATGTGTGCATCAGACATCTGAATTTTTGTACTGCTCCGCATATATATCTGCAAATGACCCCAAAGACACTGCAAGTATCAATGTTAGGGTTACAAATAAATTTTTGTGAGTGGGCGAATTTGCAAATTATGAAATCTGGGAATAATGAGGATCGACTACCATATGTTGCTAAGCAGAATGATTTTGAAATGTGTTTGTGTCTATGATGACTGCATGGAGCTTTTAAATCTGGGAAGTAATTATAAAAGTTTTAAGTTGGAAGAAATATTAGGGATCAACTCAGTTCAAACTCTTATGGCATATGGAATTTTCTGTAAACTCTCTCTGCAAAATTAACATCGAATTTAAGCTTTAACATTTACTGTGATTGGGACACTATAAATTTCACAAGCATTGATTATGATTCTTGGCTGTCCTAATATAACCTATATTGGTTGATTCTACTTCTCATCTTTTAAAGCTACAGAGCACAAGTCCTTCCTTTGTTCACATAAAAAAAAAATTGTAGAATTCCATGTTTGTTAATATTGCTATTTTTAATTGAAATTTCTTCTTAAGATGACTTCTTAATACTTGTTTTGTTTTCTATGCCTTCACCCACTTGTTGAATAATAATAAAAGAAAGCTGAATAGGACAGTCCCTAGCATAAAGTTTTAAAGCCTATGTCATGATTAAATATAATTTTTGGTTCAGTATTCTACAGATCAATTTACTGATACAAATTCACTTTTTAATTCTATCTTCAATTGCTTGGCCCAAATGCTTTTTTTGAAAACACACACACAAATGTAGGGGTGTGTGTGTGTGTGTGTGTGTGTGTGTATGTGTGTGTGTTCATACATACATATTTGTATAGATAGATACTTTTTACTCATCATTTGTCATTCTGGGTACATTGCCAATAGGAAACAAAGTAAATGGCTTCACTGATGAAATTTAGTCTTATGAAGTATTAACTTCATATGATTGTGCAAATTTCATGATCAGTGCATTTTTCTCTACCTTTTGTCCACAAAATAAGAGACATTGTGGATTTTCTTATTGTTACAATCATATTAACATAGCTAACTTAATCAGTATTGGACTTGTAAAATTTAATAGATGCATTGAGGTAGATAAAAATATAACTCTTTAGGGTAATTTATTTGGATTTCTATGTCTTGTAATTAACCATTTGGCATTCTCCGTGTGTCTGTTTCCTTGCCTCTTCTCTCTATCCATTTAAGTCTTTAATTTCTTTTGAGTTACTCAAATTTTTTTAGATATCTGTTTTTAATACCAAAAACTATTTTGTCTGTGACCCTACTACTCAATATTTTAATATTTTATATTTTCCTAATTGTATTTGCAGTATCATCTATCTCTCAGGGAATAAGATTAGGAGAACAAGTTCTTTTCCTTGCTCACATAGAGATGGTCATTTGTGTTTTTTGGTTTTTTTTAAGATTTTATTTATTTATTTGAGAGAGAGAGAATGAGAGACAGAGAGCATGAGAGGGAAGAGGGTCAGAGGGAGAAGCAGACCCCCCCCCCCACCACTGAGCAGGTAGCCTGATGAGGACTTGATCCTGGGACTCCAGGATCATGACCTGAGCCGAAGGCAGTCGCTTAACAAACTAAGCCACCTAGGCGCCCAAGAGATGGTCATTTGTTAATCTGAATGACTCCACATCTGTGCAGTTGTAAATGATAACTATTTTTTTTTACAGAGGTGTATTAAAGACAGATTATATGAGACTCATATGATTAAAAGCATGACAGTATCTTCTAGAAGAAAGTATTGTTGGTACTAAGAGATTGATAGAGGAAAGGAATATTAAATAACCTTAAAGCACTAATATTCTCAAAAACTTTGAACTATTTTCCCTTTGAACACAATTTATTTTATGTGAAATTAAAAAAAAATTAAATATTCTCCATCCCATTATCTTAGTCCATTAACACTCCTATAACAAAACTACCATAGACTGGGTGGCTTAAACCAACAGAAATTTGTTTCTCATAGTCCTGGAGGCTGGGAAATCCAAGATCATGGCATTGACATTCAGTATCCAGTAGGTATATACCTGCTTTCTTGTTCATAGATGGCTTTCTCGCTGTAACTTCACATGGTGGAAAGGACCAGGAATCTCTCTGGGTCTCTTTTCTAAAGGCACTAATCCCATTCATGAGAGATGTACCCTGATGATCTATTCACCTCCCAAAGGCCCCACCTGCAAATACTATTACTTTGGGCATTAGATTTCAACACATAAATTTTAGGAGGACAAAAGCATCCAGTCTATAGCACCTGCCCTGTCCTAGACACAAATACCCTAATTTGAAATAGTTAAGTGCCTTCAAATGTTTGATTAACATCTGCAGAAACACTCAGTTGAATCAAAACTGCTAAATATTTCCCTGGTACTCTAATTTAGCCAAGAGAAGTTGGGGTGACTTCTTTGATTAATAAATATTTCTTAGGTAAATCAATGCTATTTAAATATCACTCAGCATTATGATTATATATTCTGTTGTTAGGATCATAAATTATTTTTCCTTAGCATGCTTTGCTGAATCTGGTATTTATCTTAATCTAATTTCATTTATAAATATTTCTGATGAGCTTCTGCCCTAATTATTGTCTATATCAATAATATATTTTCTGGCATGCTCTTTGCCTCCTTTTCCTCTGTCTCTGTTATCTGTGTATTCTATTCTTTCCCCAGGGATGCTTCTCCTTTACTTCCATGGTACCTTACTGTTATGCTCCTTGGTGTTTTTCAAGATTGCACCTCCTGCTGTGTGCTATTATATACATTTCTGTCAGTGAGTGACAGCAAAGAGGAATTTCCTAGACTCTTGATCTTGTTAAAGTCAGTGTTATAAAGATTAGAATTAGAATCAGTTTCACTTTATTGCCCACCACAGTCAGAAGCAAACATATTGTAAAAGCATACAGATTTATTCAAAAGAAACATAGGCTGACCAATTTTCAGATACCTTTAAAAAAATCCTGTGTTTCTAGAACTAGAGGTTATTTAGAGAATAATTCGCTAAAGTACATACTTCCCATTTTTGGCCTTTGCTTTTTACTTCTTTGCAACTTTGGCTTTCTAACAGCGAAGCTAGTGAACATATCAAAATTGAAAGTGTTTTTGTGCAGAATTGTTTAGCAGAATTTCTAAGAAATGTTTTTTTTTACATGGCTTTCCTTTGAGAAACATTATCATAAGAAAGATGCACCTGTTACTCACAACTTTTGGTGGCTAGCAGTAAAAGGGTGAAATATTAAAGAGGGTGTTCTAATTTTCATTAAAATGATTTATTCCCAGTCTGAATTTTCCTTTATTCTCAATGTATTTGGTACAGAATGACATGATTTCTAAGAGTTAAAGGAAAACCTACTCTAGATTTTTCCTTGTTAAGAACTAAATAATGTTTTTGCCACTGTGATCTTTGTTACTGATTATTTTTTTTTCCAAATATGAAGTTTTTTGTTCAAAGGTGTTATGACTTATGGGGCTAGAGGTTTTGTGGAAAAGCTAGAAAAGTGACTGGAAGCATTGGAAATATTAGATGGCTAAGATAGAGAATTTACCATATTTGGTGAAAGATAAGGATCAGACAGCAAAATGGAATCTATTTTTGGAAGTATAGTCTTTTGTTGCAATCTGTTAGGCCATTAGAATTAGCAAGTTTTATTACTACCAGTCTGTTACAACTGTGACTACTTAGATGAAAAAAAATGGCTTTCATGATTTTTCTGCTGTGATGTACGTATTTCTTACATGGTACTGTGCAATAATAAAGGGCTCTTAGGGAGTTCTTTGGTCTGTTGTTATACAAATAGCTCTTACCTTACTGTTGAAAACTTTGTAAAGAAAACATAACTAAAATCCTAATTTTAAGCATTAGCTGTGTAAAGGAGATGGGAATTTATACATTTAGAATTTTATTACTTACTTTATGGCCTTGAAATCGATGGTTTAACTCACTTGTGTATGTATGTTTCTTCATCTGTAAAATGTAGATAATAAGCTAATTTGAATGTGTAAGTGGTAATTATACCTTTGAAGTTGTAAAAGTAGAGGTCTATAGTAACCATATTAATAATATTTGCAAGTAGGATAAAATATTTTTTTCAATTCATAAACTTTTAAAGAAGCAGTTAAGTTGCCAGTTGCCCTTCTTCCATACAATAGGGTTGTGGTAACAAAATATCTTACATAATTAAATTATTGATTGATGACAATATGAAGAAGTTAGGATTTTTTTTAAGTTGGTCATTGTTCTTTATTCAAAAATGTTTTTCAAAAATTGTGCAAATTATTTAGAGTTCTGGTTTTAGAAGAAGGAAGGAAGGCAAAGAATCTTTTGTTAATTAGCATACATATCACACAAATAGCCTTTTCTCATTCCACACATCCTTTCTAGAATTATTTTTCACTAGGCTCTTGTGTCTTGCCAAAGCAGACTCAGTACTCTTTGTTCATTCAATATTCAAGAAATATTTTATTTGTTTTAAGCACTTAGAAAATGGAAATCAAAATAAATTAAGGCCCTATCCTCAAAAAGCTTATACCTTAAATAAGTCTGAGAAAAATAAACAAAACAATTTAAATATAAAGACATACTGCCACAATAAGGCTAAACACAGGTTGCTTCTGAGGTACATATATGGGATGCCTAACCTAGATAAGGGGTCAAGGTAAATTAAGGACATTTTCTTGGTAGGCTAATATTTCACCTGGTGCTTTGGATGAGTGATCTTCAGCAGGGCCAGTGCTGAGCAAATGGGCAACCAATTGAATGTCAGGTAGCAAGTTTATTAATTAGTTGGATCCAAGATTTGATCCATTTCATGGATTGTGCTTACAGATTTTACTGAATTCTAAGATATACACGGTCCATTTTGTCTTTTAAGGCTTTCCCTGGAAGCAATTTGGAAGACCTACGAAAGGATGGTTAAGACTAATGTCTGAGAAGAGTAAAAGAAATTGGTAACTTGTTATGTCTGAGTTGAAGTGGCCAGTGGGCAGTTGAGTGCTCTGGTCTGAAGGTCAGAAAACATGTCGGCCTAATGTTATGTGAAAACATTCCATGTCAGTGGTAAATTTATAGCCCCTGGAATAAATATCTGGATTACCTTTACTTTCAGTGCCCTTGGTATCCAGAGATAGCAGAACTTCTGATTTGAGACCAACATCTCAGATTCTAATATTCTGGAGAAGCAGTTGGAAAACTTTTTAAAGGCTTTTAGTAAATATTTAGGCTTCCTGGCCGTACAGTCTCTGTCAAAGCTACTCAACACTGCTGTTTTAGCTGGAAAGCAGCCACAGACAAATGTAAATGAATGGATGTGGCTGTGTTCCAATAAAACTTTATTTGCAAAAGGAGGCAGATGGGTCTCTGGCTGTAGTTTGCCTCTTTGATCATGGCTAATAGACTAAAAGACAATACTTTAACTTCAGTACATTCAGTGGACAGAGTAGACCTTTAACTTTACTACATACACTAATTGGGACTATTTTTCCCCTTGGTCTCTTTTTTTAATATAATTAGTTATATCATGGGTCACAGAAAAGAAATCCAAATCGTATGGCAATAACTCAGGACAAATCCAATAGACAATTAGAATAACAGCATTTTATGCATTCATAAAGATGAGCCACAGCATTGTCTATGAATGTGAAGTCCAGAGATGGCATAACATGAGTTATTTTACCAAAAAGCAGATGATTCTAATTTTTAATAAAATTTGTAGTTTTTTTTTTAATATATACATATCTGACATTCATTGAACTGATTTGATTAGGTCTTGGTTGTGGATGCTATTATTATTTTTCTATCTTTCTTAATGGAATTGTATGTTCTATTTTTCAATTACCAACTTGGAGTGGGTTAGCAACAAATTTTTAATTTTTCAACTTAAAATGGGATACAGTTATGACTTTACCGTTAAATTATTTTCTTCTGGGATTTTAACTAAGTAGGAGTCTAATATTAATTCTAATTGAAGCTCTATGAATAAATACCAAAGAGAACGCTCTCCTACTACTATGTATAGATGTATGGCCACAGGAATAATTGCAAACAGTCGTGGGAAAAGATATGCTTTTAAGACTTTACTGAGACACAGATGCAAACAATGTGGCTTAGCTGGAAAACTGTGAAACCGAAGCAGCCAGCTGATCAAACTTGCGTACAGCTTTAAGGAATATTCTTTGCTTAAAAACAAACTTGAGTTGACTCTAAATCCCAAAGAGTTATAAACAGAAACCCGTCTTGAAAAGAGGGCTGAAGATTATAATCAAAGGGCATATTTTGTGTGTGCCCAGTGGGGAAAGCACTTTGGAAACTACATTGGCTTTTGAGCCACACAACCTTAGATCACATTCACTGTCAGACAGAATGTCTGCAAACCTGGAGGAAAACCTCAAAAGAGTCTCTTTTTTTCCCTAGTGGTATGTGAAAAAATAAATAAAGATAAGGTTGGACATGTTTTTCTTTGAATTAGAATTAAACATATGATTTATTTTAGTTTGGAGAAAAAATGCAATTTCTTGAAATCTAACTTTTTGAAATGCAATTTATATACATAGATCTCAGGATATATCTTCATAACAAATGCCAAGAACATGGTCAAGGATGGAAATGCTCCATTTGGTTATCCTCAGTTTGATTAACCTTTACAGAGGGTAACAATAATATTTATTGAATGTGTACACTGAGATACACAATCTCATCTTCATCACTACATTTCAAAGTTAGTATTAAAAGATCATTAATACTTCTAAAGAACCTATTATAATAATAAAAATATTAAAAAGATAAAATATAAAAAGGAAGTCACCCATGCCACTATTTTAATTTGTCTACTTTGTTTAAATATACATGTCCTGCAGTGTTTCTGAAATTAGCAGCCTAATTTCTCTTACTTCATCTTGGCAATCGTACGTGCTTGCATCAAATATCCCTTAAAGTATTTTCCATCTGCCAATTAGTGTCCAAAAATATGTTGCTTAGATTTGAAAGTTTAATCACATTCATTCTTTCTCCATATTTACAGTACATATAATTAGTGCTGGCTATATATTAGAGTACTAGAATCACTCAATTTCTTTATGACAATATGTCTTCTGTAAGTGAAAGAAGCATAAATAAAATACTAAGAAATATGAAAGAAGGTCAAGGGAAATCCATTCACTTAACAAGTATTTTTATCCCCTACTCAAGTAGTTGGCAAGCTTATGGATACAGAAAGATGAATGTGGCACAGTATATCTTGTTTAAGAATGTCCAGCTCTAGTGCAGAGCTCAGCAAGCTTTTCCTGAACAAGGACAGATAGTGAATATTTTAGGACTGTATTATATTTTATTTATGATTGTATTATATAGTTTCCGTGGCAACTACTCAATATTGCCACTGTTGTACCATAGCATCCTTAGACAATATGTAAACAAATGAGTATGACTATGATAATATAAAACTTTATTTACAAAAACAGAGGGCCTTATATGGGCCAGTGTCCAAAATTTATCAACCAACCACTGGTATGCTGGGTAATAGGGAAATATAAGGAAGTTACTAAATTTAAATGTGATAGTACTAGAATAGAGGGGTTCAAAGGATGTAGAGCTTAAATTTCTCTGAGGGAATGCTTTACATAGAATGTGACATTTTAAATGCATACTAAAACAATGTGTAGAATTTAACTAGCTAGAGAACAGAGAGTAGCAAGTGAAAAGTCCTGAACACAAACCCCCAAAACACCACAGAGTTCTTAAATCTGGCAACAGAGCCAGATTTGTGCCTAGAGGTGTGCCTAGAGGTAAGGCTGGCAATATCGATGGTGTCTCTTATGGAATCCTAATGAACTTGGTGTTTATTGACTAGCCATCAATGATGTTAACATCAAGGGAGTGAAATGACAGTTCTGTGTTAGGAAAACACTTTTGGTACGAACTGGAAACGAAAGACTTGGCAGCCGTCTAGCTGGCTTTGTGAAAGGAGCTAATAGAAATACAGAATTTCTGGGAATTTGGAAGTAAGGTTGGATATTTCAGGAGATTTCAGAACAGATAAATATTTCGATGTAGCTGTCTGAAAGGACTGAGCCTGGGAAGAATCCATGCTTCTGCTATCAGCTGGCTCAAGTAGCTAAGACGCTGCCATTGGTGCATGCAAATTATGTTTGCAGATGATACCAACTCCAGAGTTTATGTCTGTTAGTTTTGAAATGATGTAATGTGATAAGAGACCCCTTAGCTAATTCATAGCCATAAGTACTCATGTGTGAATTTTTCTGTTACTTCTTATATATATTATAAAGAGGTGCATTTGTTTTTTATTTAATTTTGAAAATGCAAATATGAAAGAAGAGTATATCCACTTTATTTCCAGTCAGATATGGTCTCATTTGACGGCAATACACTCATCCAATTTCCAGTTAGATGCTAAATTACCTTATATTTTATGTTTAACTTTCCATATTTGGTTCTAATTGTAAGTCTGCTTTCTGCTCAGCTGCATACTAGGCCTACTTATTCTCAGAGTCTTATTGCCTGACAAGGTTTTAAACTTCATTGGGAAGTCTTGGGGCGCCTGGGTGGCTCAGTTGGTTAAGTGACTGCCTTCGGCTCAGGTCATGATCCTGGAGTCCCGGGATCGAGTCCTGCATCGGGCTCCCTGCTCAGCGAGGAGCCTGCTTCTCCCTCTAACCCTCCCCCCTCTCATGTACTCTCTCTCTATCTCATTCTCTCTCTCTCAAATAAATAAATAAATAAATCTTAAAAAAAAAAAACTTCATTGGGAAGTCTTGAGGGTGGATTTTTTCATTATATCAGTAAGAAGAAAAACTATAGACAAGTAGGGGCAGAGAAGAGACAGACATAGAAATCAAAGGGAAAAAGAAAAAAAGGACATACATAATAACAAAAAGAGAAAATAATTAATTGACTTCAAGAGTTGAAAATGGAAACATAAGGAATTAGAGATGATTAAAGCATATTTTTTTAATATACAGAAAGTGTCACATCCTTGAACATACTTTTTTTTTTTTTGAAGGTGCCAAGAAGAGTAGGCTCAGGCTCATGTTTTCCATCTCTGTACTTGTAGGATAGAGATAAGCCTGAATGAGGTAGAGACGATGATGACTTTATTCTTCATTTTAGAGAAAGGGTAGCAGGAGAAAGAGCAAGGAAGTTAGCATATTGACATCAAGGGAAAAGATAATACAAAGTTGGTAAAATTCATTGTTGGGATGCCCATGGTTCTAGTTTTCATTGCTTCTATAAACGTTTCTAGTGTATCTGCATGATTGAATCAACCTCGATGTCAGGAACATTTTAGACCAGGGCTTAATCTCAGATTGTAAATCACTCAGAGAGTTTGAGGATAAGTGAGTCTAAACTTTCTCTGCTAAGGTTTGGCATTTCTTTCAGTATATAGGGCTCCTAGGGCTTCTCTAATCTGATATTTTTAATCCCTCCCTGCTGACTCAGACATCTAGAGATGGAAATGGCTTTAAAAGATTTAAAGAGAACAGTATATAAGAATTACCTATGAGTGATGGGATCTGAGTGGAGGAGAGATTTTTATCTGAATGGTGGACTACTGAAGTTACAGCTCAAGAGAAGTCAGAAGTCCCAGGTTCTAATTTCAGAATTATAACTACCTAAATATGTAGCTTTGGGTAATGCACTTAACCTCTCTGACCTTCATGTGTAAAATAAGACGAGACGAGATGACATTGATTCCAGTCACTTTATTTCATTTTTTTCTTTTTTTAGTTTTTATTCAAATTCCAGCTAATTTACATATAGTATATTAGTTTCAGGTGTACACTTGAGCTTACATACAACACCCAGTGCTTATCACAACATGTGCACTCCTTAATACCCATCACCTATCTAAACACCAATTCTCATGCCTTGGTAATATCGTATTTTAATTTTGAAGGTATAAAATTTATTATCAGGACAACAATATAAAAAGATACTATATTCATTATTTCAACCCCCAAAGAGTCATACAGTGATCTGTGGACCCTTAACAAAAGAAAAATAATTTAGAGCTACATTTTCCTTTATGAGAACCCCTCATCACATTGGTAAATAGAGGGTATCCCAATAGGGTTTTTGAAGAAAATAGTTAAAAACCCTTTTTATTTTATTATTATTATTTTTTACAGACACTTTAGACTTATTTATTTATTTGAGGGAGTGGGACAGAAGGAGAGGAAGAGACAGTCTTAAGCAGACTCCATGCTAAGCACAGTGCTGAGCACAAAGTCGTTCGTAGGACTTGATCTCATGACCCTGAGATCATGACGTGAACCGAAACCAAAAGTCGGGTGCTAACTGACCTTACCACGCAGGTGCCCTGCAAACCCTCTTTAAAACGTAAACATCACTAAGATTTTTAGGTGTTAGTGAAAGTTGAATAATGAATAGAACTTGTATTAAAATAACCCAGCATCCCAATATATTACCACATTAGAGTTGTAAATTTATCACCCCTCATAAAAAAGAGTATGATAAGAAGATGCCACAAAAATGAGGTTAAACTAATCTAAGAAAACTGGAACCTAATAGGATGTTTGATATAGTAAGTAGAACGTATAATCCAGGAATATCAAAGTTCTGTATTTTATTATACACGGGTACCAGCACTATAAAATGAACAGAATAACTTAAGCCATCTTGAATCATGTTAAGGGCTAAGAGTACTTCTACCTCCAATATTCCATGATTCTATTACTGACACTGAAGGTGAAGTTAAATAATGTACCTCCTGATTCCAAGCACTTAGAACTCTCTCAGTTCTTGGCATTAAATTTGCCTTGAGAATAAAAACACAAAATATCCTTATATTTCTTAAAGACTCCTTGCTTAGGGTTGACTTTAACCTGTCTTTGTTTCTCCTTTCCTCTGACAGGTATTTAAAAACTGTCATATGTGTCTTAGATAATTGATAATTTCTTTCTTTCTAAATGTACTAGCTAATTCAATTACAATGAACATTGCAAAAATATTGAGGATTTTCTTATCAGCTTCCTGAAATATTTTCTTCTTCAATTTTATAAAATCATTCTCTTCATGCCATTTTTGGCACTCATATTCTGACCTGCAGTATAGCTACCAATCTACTTGATTTATCTATCGTTGGAGTCTATAAGGTGTGTGTGTCTATCTCTTTGTTCCTTGCACCATTTAGCAAGATGTTTTATTCAAATAGTATATTTTTAATTTATTTAGGTAAGGTGTCCAGCTATGGTTTGCTTATAGGCAGGATTTTAATGGAAAATTTTTATTTCACAAACTTCAGAATAATTATGGAATAAGATTAAGCTTCTTGATTGTGAAATTACATATAGCATCAGAAATAATTGTATAACTTAAAAAAATAATGAACATATGAATTCCATGTAGCATGTTGTACAATACAGTAATTTATTTTAGAAGTAAGATACACAAAAAACAAACATTATGTTTGTTTTCCAACGATTAAGTAGAATTTAGCCATTTTTTGACGATCAGAGGAGCACAGAGAATTTTAAATGTATAGAAGCCTGACACATTCTTGCTTTGAGCAGAAATACTGTTTACATGTAGAATACATTCAGCTATAATAGATTAAATTATTGATAAGACATTTGATTTAAACTCTACTAAAGAGTATAACCATTGAAATATAATGGCAACGAGTATGTTTTTCTTTATCTTTTAAAGGGAGAAATATAAAAAAAATTTTTTCAGCCATGACTTAATTATGGGTAGTTTGGATGCAGAGCATGAAAACATTGTTACATCTATCTCTGTTATAGTCAACTTTCAGAAATGATGGTGGCTAATGAGTACTTGGGCTCCAACAATATTAATGGTATATTTCCTCAAGTAAATGTGAGGGCTTTTCCAGTTTCTTTATACTACTGTATTTAACTCTTTGCAAAAGACTTTTTTCCCCTAATATAACCTAATGTTTATTTCTAAAATGTTTATCATTAATTAATTTTTTCAGCTGCCTTCATTTTCATTTCCTACAATACAAAATAGCATATGAAAAGTTTAAATATATATGTGTGTGTGTATATATATATTTATAATATATTCTTTACAACATGAAAGAGATTCATGTTTATTTAATATATATTGGGTGATCACATGAAATATTCTGTAATATTTAAGGATTCACTTGATTTTCACTTTCAGTGATAAGAAAATATACAGCCATTCAAACGTTTTATATGCACTTACATAAAGTATAAAAATAATACAAAAAGCTTGGCTTTCTTCTAAAGAAGATATTCCGTATTTATAAAAATGAAATATTATATATAATGAATTCAGTTAAAATTTATTTTTATATTGTACAAGTAGTATATCATCTGATACTGACCTTATTAATAAAATCCCAGTATTATAGCATCATTTAGATTGATGGAGCCAATTATCTGCATTGCTGCAAGACAAAAAATGTACCAAGATTAATTTCTTTGATATATAATATACATTTGTTCTGTTTTCCATTGGTATTTTGCTAGCAAAATATAAAATTTTGAAGATTAAAATTATATTAAAAGTGCTTTTTAATTTTCTAAGCATTTTTTAAATAAATCCTTGGCATAGGGATGGATATATCATAATATTAATTTATATAAAATTATTTATTAATAAATGACTTTTTAAAATCCTATGTTCTGACCCAATGTAAGAGGATTCCTATAACAGCCCTGGGAAGAAAAAAATAATAATAAGATTCATAGAATCATGGAGAAGAAAACTCTACAGTCTGTCGTTGGCCTGTAGCAAATCTAAAAACTGAGTTCAAGAAAACACAAGAAAGGAATCTGGGAAGAAGAATCTATTTTATCTTTTTTGTATGACCTGTGGCTCACTCCTGTTATGCCCAAAGAGCTGTTGAAAATTCTGTATTTCTGATCTTCACCTAGACATTGAAACTTACCTGGAATCCTTATTTTGAGAAACACTAGAGTAAATAGAACCAAATCCTTAAAACTATTTTATTATTTTATTTTATTTTTACTAATAGAAAAATTGTATTTACTTAGAAGCATTCAGAACGTCAACAAAACTGCTGCGACTTTTTTCAATTACAGAGTGATACTCAGGTAACCGAACAACAAGTATTTGTGTAAGCTGCATCAGAGACAAGTGAAGATGGAAAACTGCCATCCCCACATACAACTAACTTGTCCTGTGCCCCAACAAGAACTTGCCTTAAATTTCCATGCCAATGTACCACCCCACACTGCCCCAGGCAAGGTTAGTGGCTACTCAAAGTACCCCCAGGACAAGGCTTTCTAAAGACACATTCCGTAGTGTGTTAACTACACAAAAAAAGACACTGTACAGTTTAAAAACAAATCTTATACAGCGTACGTTTCTTTTCTTTAAAAGGAGTGAGTTGTGTACAGGGGGTTAAATTCTTTATAGACAAGAGAACGAAATCTGCGCTAGAACCAACCTATTCATCATCTTCATCTTCCTTCCTCATCTTCTTCATCTTCTTTATCTTCCTTCTTCATCATCCTGGTCTTCCTCCTCTTCCTTCTTTCTCTTGCTTTCTTCAGCCTCGACGACTCCCTTCGCAGCCGCGTCCGGCTTTCCCGCAGCTCGGAAGGCAGCAACACCCTTCTCCGACGCTCCCTTCAGCCTGGCAGCCTCTTTTCCGTGCCGCTGCCGGTCACCGGCACCTGGGGAGACCCCGCGTCTCGCCCGGTGTCTTGGCAACCTCACCGATGCTCCCCTTGGAATTGGGGGCGACACTCAGAACAAAACAAGAAAAAGGCCGAAGGAGGCCTCTCGGGTGTATCGGGATCCTTGAACTTCTTTTGTGTTTCCCCATCAGGGGGGATATAAGTTGGCGTTTCTCCTCCAGAACGGGCCTTGTCTGCCTTTGCCGCGTCTTCAGGTTTTCCCTTCTCCTCAGCGGACACGGTCTTCCAGCTCTCGGAGCACCCCTTAGAACACTCAGAGAAGTTCGCCGAAGCTTCTGGGTGCTTCTTGTGCTCCTCTCAGCAAGTCTGCACAAACAGTGCGTATGGGACATTTTGCTTCTCGGCTTCTTCGCATCTCCGTTGCCGGTGTTTAATTATTTTCCTGGGTGAGGCACAGCTGCCCAGGGCACGTCCGGCTCTCGCTTGCCCCGCAAGGTCTCTACCGAGCTCAGCGTACTGCGTGCACTGTGAGAGCGGGAGCCAGACGCAGCCTCAAAACATTTCTTTGTATTTTATTATTTTTTAAAGTATTTATTTATTTTTAAAAAGATTTTATTTATTTGAGAGAGAGAGAGAGAGAGAACACGAGCAGGGGGAGGGGGAGAGGAAGAAGCAGACTCCCCACTGAGCAGGGAGCCCAAGGAAGGGCAGGATCCAGGGCCCCAGGATCATGACCTGAGCTGAAGGCCGATGCCCATCTCACTGAGCCAGCCAGGTGCTCCCAAAACATTTTATTTTAAAGGAAAAGAAACATAACCCAAAATTGTTATGGTTTTATGAGAGCCAAGAAGTCAGATCTTTAGAAGTAAGGAGTTGTAATTGCTTTTATTAAATAAAGACTAAATTCTTATCATGTAAAACTTTATTTTGAGGTTATTTCATTAAGGTAGTAAATTAAATTTGTAGTCAACAAAATCCTTTTTAAAATAGACATTATTACTTTCATAATAAACAGGTTTAATGGCAAAGTTTCTAGTATCTACCTATTCTGTGTAGTTACTTGTTGCTGCATTGCAAAGTATCCCAAAATATTTACTTTCTTACACAGTTTTTGAGGGTCAGTGATCTGAATGCAGGTTTGCTGGCTGGTTTTGGCTCAGGGACTCACATGGTTGCAGACGCTACAGTCATCTCAAGGCTCAAATGGTGCTTCCAAGCTTATTCACATGGTTGATGACAGGCTTCAGTTTGTCAGAGGCCCAAGATCCTCACTGGTGTTTGGCTGGAAGCTTCAGTTCCTAGTCATGAAGACTTTGCTCAGGACTGCTTAAAACATAGCAGCTATCTTCTCCCAGAGCGAGACAGCAAGAATGAATGAGCATGTGTGAGATGGGAGTCGTTGTCTTTATTAGTTAATGTAGGAAATGACAAACTATCACCTCAGCTATATGCTACTAGTCACACAAAACAACTCTGGTACAATCTGGATGTCGACATAAAGATGTGAATACTAGACAGTGGGAATCACTCGGAGCCACTCTGGAGCCTGCTCAGCATGTTCGATTTCTTTTTATGTTTACTTCTTAGAAACACAAAATTATCTTCTGCAATTTTTCATAGAAAAAGTTTTATAGTTTGATAATATAATACTTCCTTTATTTTTAAAAGTCTTTTTATTAGGGCATTACATTTTTATATTATACTACATATACATGCATGTATATATATATAGAGAGAGAGATGTAATTTTATGTAGCTTTATATTGTCTTACATAAACCAGAAAAAAATACTTGGCGGTTAGTTTCTATGGTTGAACTATGCATTGGAAATCCATGGCACTGCTGAAAACTAAGTTGACAAGTAATAATTTATTAAAATTTTATTCCTTATTTTTTCACTAGCTAAAAACCTACTAACCATCATATGATACTTCCTCAGAATGAATTTGCTTCATGATTATCTAACTCCATGCAAGTTTAACTGCATCTCAATCAGCCCCATATATACTCTCAAGCATATATATTTAGACACTTTGGCATTTCAATTATTTCTAAAACAGTATCTTACCTTGAATGCTCTCCTGTATAAATGAACTTTTTTTGAGAGTAAAATATTATGCTAAGCACTTGAGGGATAAAAAGATTATTATTATAATGCCTGTCCACAAGAAACTTTTAACTTCTTAGGGAAAAACAAATTCATGGGAAGATTCCATTACTTGATTGAGGTACCATACATCATAAGGGAAGTAAGTGCAAAGAAAGTGCTTTGTGAGTTCAAGGAAGAAGGTTTTCAAATGGCCTTTGGCAAGGAGAGGAAAAAATTATGCATTAAAACTCCTTTGAGCTAGGTCTTAAAGAATGATTAAGGTTTCCAAAGGAATGAACTAAAATGGAGTTTTCCAGGTGGAGAGTGTAGACCCAGCAGGAGTGGGAAGGTCTAGAGCATATTTGGGGAATGCACAATTGTCTTGTTTGACTGAAACTTACCTAGTAGATGTGATATGATTATAAAGGCATCTCTGAGGGGCGCTCCAGTGGCTCAGTTGGTTAAGCATCTGCCTTCGGCTCAGGTTATGATCTCAGGGTCCTGGGATGAGCCCGGCATTGGGCTCTATGCTCAGCGTGGAGTCTGCTCCTCCCTCTTCTCTTCTCCCCACTTGTGCTTGCTCTCTCTCTCTCTCTCAAATAAATAAATAAAATCTTAAACACACGCACACACACACAAAACAAAGGCATCTCTGAGAGTATTGGGAATGATTTTAAACACTAGTTTGAGAAGTTAATACTGAATTTGGGAGGGAATAGAGATAAATTTCCAACAAGAGAGGCAGGAGCAGATATGTGCTTAGATTAATCTAGAAGCATATAACTGAATGAATTACAATAGGAAAAGATAGGTAAAAATTCATTAGGCAAAGAAAGAAGTCCAGAAGGATATAAAGTAACTGTTAGCAGAACAGATTTGCTCCTATGCTATAAGCATAGTACAATGAGGACCTAACTTAGCATGTTCCCAGTGAGAATGGGAAGAAGGAAGCTGAAGTGAGAAATATGTGGAGACACTAATAACATGAATAAATGTGTTTTTTTAATAGGCAAATAAAAGTAAATATATATATATATATATGTATTCCAAATATGTCTAAACAATTGGGACAATTGGAAAAGAGAGAAATAAGGAGAGAAGCTGGCTTATACGATGTAATTATGAAGTTGAATTTTAGCCCGACAGATGCTGGATTCAGTATACCCTCCTTTGCATATTTTAAACACAAGTAATCACCTGACAATCTGTATTTCAACAAAAACTTAGAACGAGAGCCAAAGACTAGAGTTTTGAACAGAGGTAAAGTTAGGGTAAGTAGGAATATAAATAGGTAAGACAAATATAGAGTGAAGAGGCAAGCTCAACGACTTTATCTATCATGAGGATGGGGCAACAAAAGAGACCCACCAAAGAGTGGGATGGAGCATTCAATGAAATATTTTTTTTAGAATGATATACCTAAAATTTAAAGCATTTGAAGGAGCAGGCAATTAGCAACTTGTGATGCTACAGAGAATTTTAGAAGGTGGACAGATTAAAAAAGAAAGACATTATATCTAATTATCTGAAAGCAGTTTCTAAAGAAGTAATGAAAGAAGACAAATATGTACATGTCTCACTATAGTCATTGCTTTGCAGTGTGTGTGTGTGTTTGTTTATTTGTGCGTGTGTATTTGTATATATATATATATATACACATATATGTAGATGCCATTAAGAATATGTAAAGGAAACAGCTTAATGGAAAAGCATGGGATTTGGTATGAGAAGTAGTGAGTTTATTCTTAGGTTTGGAATTTATCTTTGTGTAAATGAGAGGAAAGTAAGTGATGATTCTAAGTCCTATTTTAACCATCTAAAATGGAGGAAGTGAAACTACCTCCCCACTAAGCCCATTGAGAGCAGTAAATAAACTCATGGATAATTTGAAGTTGCTAGGGTGACTTAACTTAGAACAGCATATTATTAATGAAGAACGGCCCTTCTGTATCTCCTGTGTGTGCCGTCTCTTATGGCAAGAATAAGTGACAAATAACATTCACTTCCAATAATATTTAATAACCATAAATTATATCTTTTAATTAGGGTACACTAACTGATGTAACAAACAACTCCAAAATCTCAACGATTTAACACAATGAAGTTCAGGACTTACTTTGGCAGCATATATACTAAAACGCAATGAAGTTCATTCCTCACTTCACAGTTTGATGAGGTTTGTAAAACCCTCCTCCACACAGTAATTCAGGACCCTAGACTGTCTCTATTTTGTGGATCAGTGATCTTGTGGCTTTAAGATGCCCATGTCTGTTTTTACCTGCCAGTGATAAAAAGGAAAGAGCATTGGGAAGGTATATTGGATACTTAACTGCCTGGCTCAGAAATGCACACATCATTCCATTGGCTAGAACTAGTCACATGGACCAACTTAGATACAGAGGCGCTAGGAAGTGTAGTTTCTGGCTAAAATAGTTAAGGACAAGGAAGATGAAACTTATATGGTCAGTGCAGAGTGACTAACCCTTTTGGTAGGCCCAAAACTTTCCCAGTGTTAGCTCGGAAAGTTCTGTATCCTGGGAATCCCCTGAGTCCTGAGCAAACCAGGGCGGTTGGCTGTTCTAGCACCGTCAACAATCAATGCCAAAGGCTTCAATAATATGCCTTACTAATATAAACTTAAATTTTATACTAGAGAAACAAGAATAGCAATAAGAACTCCAAGATATTATCCAGGCATTGTAGCCTTATCCCAAAACTAGCCCAGGGAATAAGGCACTGTTATAATCATCTTCATTAACTGAGGGCCAGCAATGTGTCAAGCAAACTCTATATCATTGCTAAGAGAAGAGCCCTGTAAAGTAAACAAAATACTCCATTTACAGTATGGAGCTTGAGCTCAGAAGGGTTAACTGACAAGTCCAAAATCACATTCCAGTAAGAGGTAGACAAGATTCTAAAAGAGCTGTAAATGCCAATTTTCTTTCTTTTCCTTCAGGTCACTGGTCTTAGTAGATAATACAAACACACACACACACACACACACACACACGTATATTTGAAGTGACATGAATTCCTAACAATACTTTTTAAACTGTACAAATGTAATCATTTCCCAAACAGAGATACTGTGGTTGATTAACCATTGAGGTTTGAAATACAATTTATTTACTGGGACAGTTCATTTATTTTTTTCTTCTGTTAATAATAGATTGGAAGGGGGTTTAATATAAAGTAAATATAATATGAAAACTAAACCTAAACTAAGTAATTGATGCTTTAAAATATCAAGATTGTTATGGCAATCAGATCCTACTTGTGTTGCCTGGTGGTTTTAATAAGAAACATTTTGAGTCCCTATTAAAAATAGTAGATGCCATCCAGTAGAGCTCTTTAATAAAGTTAAATATTTTTTACTGACATTTGCTATAAGATTAGAAAAGAAATACTTTGGCTTCTTGGATCAGAGTTTCCAAACAGTAATTATGGAACAATTTAAAAATTAAGATAGGTACACAAACACCAGCAACAAGTCACGAGGTATAATGAACACATCAACCAAATTTGAAGTAAAATGGTATTATGCATACATTTATATGTGTAATAAACAATTTCATTTTATTAGTGATTTATACTTTACAAATGAATGAAACAGCTATATAAAAACATCTGATTAAGAATAAAAAATACAAAGTAATGAAGATAAATATCTTTCATTTGGAATTTTTGTTTATAATAGTTAAAAAATATCACTTAAAATGAGAACATCATTCTATGTCTCTATTACATATCAGACTAATATTAAGCATGAGGTTGACAAATCAGATAGAGCATCATGTGCATGTGCATGTGTGTGTATGCACATATAATAAATATGTGTGTATATATGTTCAAATACATTTTATTATCATTGCAGCATAATACAAAAATGCCATTTTGTAGCAGATGGGAAAACTAGAACTGTATATTTTGTGTACTACTCAGATCATGCAAGGATTCATCTTATATATTTTTTCTCTTTAGAAACAAAGCTGTTTATGTATGCCTGGGTGGCTCAGTTGGTTAAGTGACTGCCTTCAGCTCAGGTCATGATCCTGGAGTCCCCGGATCGAGTCCTGCATCGGGCTCCCTGCTGAGCAGGGAGTCCGCTTCTCCCTCTGACCCTCCCCTTCTCGTGCTCTCTATCTCTCATTGTCTCTCTCTTGAATAAATAAATAAATAAAATCTTTTTTTTAAAAAAAAGAAACAAAGCTGCTTATATCATCTTCACAATGAAATAGTCCAAATTTTGTTTTTTCTGTTTCTATTATGGATTCTACTTTTCATTTTCAACATGGATTGCCAGTTAGTTGGTAAATGCTTCTGATACATCAATGAACAAAAGTAACAAGTTAGTGCGTTGGGTGATTTTGCAGGTCACATCTTGGAATTTATCAAGAATGGAACCATTTCTGAAAAGGATAAACATTATGGAATAAGCTTAGTTTTAGAACTGTCAAGTTTTTTCCCTTCTCGTATTTAAAATACACTATAGAGGAAAAAATTGCTAGCATTTATTTATGTCATGTTTGTAAAGCACCTATTATAATCTCACAGAACTCAGTTTGGAAATTGGTAATGGAATTATGTTGTCTCAGTAGAGGCATAACACGCCCATCTTTTCCACCATATCTTCTCATGCAATGACTAATGCATTTTAACATGCACACCGTTCCAATAAAAATCCTTTGTATTTCTGTCAGTGTGGCTAAACTATTAACAGAGGGAATAAAATGATACAAGAACTAAATGGCTTAAACACCAGGGGCTTATAGAAGTTATTGGAAAAAAAGTTGCGGGGGAAGGGGGCAGCCTGACATGACAGCATCAGAAATAGCGCCGGAATAACACCGTCTTCTATATTTGTTCACTGGAATTCCCTTGAGAGCACTCAGCTTCCCCAAATTCCCAAAGCACATGTTCTAAGCATCTTTCGTCTTTATGACATGTTTTACCCTGATTATTCATGTTTATATTTGCAGCATGGGTACACTTTATGCTTGTAACTTCAGGGCCTGTGGTGACAATAGTATAATCCTGACTTACGGAGTAGCATGGGGAGTGGTCCTCTTTGGGTCTTTCCTATTTTCCTAGTAGTCTTTATTCAAGAACAAAGGTAGAGATTCTGCTCCTTCAGAGAAGACTTTGAAGAGCTTTAATTGTTATTTAGTTCTCAAACTACAAATAAATTGCTTTTACATGTCATCCTTACTTAATTCTTGACCTGAAATGCTTTCCCTTTCTTCTCCACTGGATGAGTCTCCAAATCACTCTTTCTCTCTCTTCTTTCATTGCGTGTTGTGTGAACCACTACTAGAGCTGTTGCCACACAACACTGAAATTCTAATGTGCTTTATTTTGTTTCATTGTTTTTTGAATTCTGTTAAGGCAGAGATCATGTCTTATCCACTGATGCATATTCATCTATGTCTACATAATGTAATAGAGACGCAATAAATACCTGTTGAAAAAATGAATACATAGGGCGCCTGGGTGGCTCAGATGGTTAAGCATCTGCCTTCAGCTCAGGTCATGATCCAAGAGTCCTGGGATCGAGTCCTGCATTGGGCTCCCTGCTCCTTGGGAGCCTGCTTCTCCCTCGGCCTCTCTCTCTCTCTCTCTCTCTGTCTCTCATGAATAAATAAATAAAATCTTTAAAAATAAAAAAATGAATACACAAAAGAATTGACTTCATTTAGTTTTATCTAAATCCTAAATACAGTGCATCATTAAGACTCCTGAAGTGTTATTTTATTTTTTTATTTTTTTTAAAGATTTTTTATTTATTTATTTGAGAGAGAGAGAATGAGAGATAGAGAGCACGAGAGGGAAGAGGGTCAGAGGGAGAAGCAGACTCCCTGCCGAGCAGGGAGCCCGACGTGGGACTCGATCCCGGGACTCCAGGATCATGGCCCGAGCCAAAGGCAGTCGCCTAACCAACTGAGCCACCCAGGTGCCCTGAAGTGTTATTTTAGACCCTCTTATTTTATTATATTGTATGGAACTTATTTGAATCCCACACTTCTTCAAATATCTGTTATATAAATCATCTTCACAGTTATGTTTTAGATTTCCTAAGATTAGTGTGTTAGTCTATATGAAACAGCAAAGCCCATTCAATTGCCTAAATGCTTTCACAATAATTCATAACACAAAGCCAGTGTTTCTACTAAAAAAGACTTCTGAATCAAGTGCCATTAATATGGAAGAGAATTCCAGAATTGTTTGATTTTAAAATTGTTTAAGTGGGACTCAGATCAGATTCTAGAAACAGAGTCATACTGAGGATTTAACTTAGTGTTGTTACTCTTGTGGTTTTATTTGTTTGTTTATTTATTTATTTGTTTGATCCTGCTGCAGCTAGGAAATCCTCTATATCATTTGTACTTATTACCTCAGTAGGATTGGGTTGTGGGTAATTTTTTCCTTTTAATGTGTCTTCTATTTTATCAAACATGCTCTTTATTTGATATTTCTCAGGCAATTTTTCTCTTTCTACTCATCCTGAAACAGGGTTGTATAGATTGCACCAATTTTATGTTGTTGTTGTTGTTTTCCACTGCCCCATCAGTTTTCCCAGTAGATTTATTACTAGTTGTGTAGATTGGATTTCTTGTTTCATGAGTCCAGAAGGAAAAGATCTCAGCCTCTCTCTACTTGAATTGGAATTTTTTAAAATTCAAACTATCATTTTATTCAAACAAAGAATATAAAGCATCTGTTATTTAAAACAATAACTGTTATAGCTTCAAACACTCAGAAGTGGCATAGATTAATGTTTTAACATAGAATAAGTGGCAGTCCCTGCTAAATAAAATACACATGTGAATAGTATTCCACACTCTTTTAGTTACTGATTTTTATCATCACTTTTTTCTTTATTTAGTGTTTTGTATTTTAAAATTAGATGCTTGCAATAGTTGAGTTCTATTGCATTATACTTAACTTTTCTGTGTGCCTAAGAATATCTTCACTGTCCTTTGGGCACCTGGGTGGCTCAGTCATTAAGCGTTTGCTTTCAGCTCAGGTCTTGATCCCAGGGTCCTGGGGTCGAGTCCCACATCGGGCTCCCTGCTCAGCAAGAAGCCTGCTTCTCCCTGTCCCACTCCCCCTGCTTGTGTTTCCTCTCTCGCTGTCTCTCTCTCTCTCTCTCTGTGGAAAAATAAAATCTTTAAAAAAATAATATCTTCACTGTCCAGAATAATTATTCATATTAATTAAGAAGAATTTGGAATTTGTTCCTCTAGTTAGATAATACAAATATAGTGATATTTTCATTAGTTTCCCATATGATTTTCAAATGAAAATAAATTAATTTGTCTTTCTTATATTTTGGAGGGGCTAAATATGAAGGTACCAAATACACATTCACTTTCACCAACTACAGCACTTTCAAACTTTAGTGATTCAAAAGTACAGAACTAGAATGTTCCATTGACACAGTGAGTAAACACATTTTTTGTCTTCTAATATGAGAGCTGCAAATAACTTACAAATTATATGTCATCAAAGGAAAAATGCAAATAACAGTAGCCATCATTTAATGACAACACTGGGAGCACATTGTCCTGTTCCTTCTTTCAGTTCATCTTCAGGTAGATTCTTTGTAGTGAGTCATATTACTCTAACAATTTTACAGGTGGGAAAGGGAATCTTGGAGAATTTAAACTCAGTTGCTCAAAATTATATAGCTAATCTAGAAGTCAGTATTCAAAATCTAGGTCTGTCTGGTTCCAAAACCTGCCCCCTAAACCATTATCCTCTACTGCCTCTGCAATGAGTGTTAGTAAGTTCTTACAACTTCTGATGTTGCGTAGCATGATTATGGCTTATATGCAAATATTCCACTTTATTCGTTTGATCAAAACTAAATTGATATTATACTCTAATCCATAATTATAATCTAACAAAATATATAAAACAACTTATGAAACCATTTATGAGATGTTAATAAATCTATAGTGGGTTATAGTAAGGGACACTGTTACAGTATTATAGCTTTTTTCCCCCTTTTTTAACTGTTTACTGACACAGTTATGAATGGAAATACATTAACTAAACCATTATTTTAAAAATACTAAAAGTTTAAACAATGAAGTAAATGAAGCAATTTCTGAATTCCTATATACATAGATATTTATTTGAATCTGAAAGGATATGTTGGTTAATATGTGATATTTAGTAATAAGCTTATTCAAAAAGCATATAAATATTCAAGGAAATATGAAATCCAATGGTTGAATTAAGGCATGAATAAGTTTTGGTTGAAGCTTTCTTTTTTTGTTGTTTCATTAAATCTAGATAAGTATCATTCAGCCTTGAAACAATATATTTAAACCAGGTTTGTCTATATCTATTTAAAATTAATTTATTCTTTGTCAATTGAGACTAAAAGAAATACACCACTTGACATTCCTTATTCAGTTCATTTTTTGAGAGTCCAAAAATTCAGTGATCTGTAAAACCATGAGGTAATTTTGTCCAAGTGAAACAAGGTTCTTTCATGTTTCAGTTGTGTCAGTTAAAATTATTTTTGGTTATGTGATTTGGAATATAACCTCTGACTGTGTTCTTAGGTTCTTGGCAGGTTAACTGAGGTCATGTGAATGTAGTTATAGTCAAAAAAATTTGCTTATTCAAATTCAAAATCATGGAAAGTTTGAACATACACTTTATTTATGAATAGATCAGTCCAAGGGCTCCTGGGTGGCTCAGTCAGTTAAGTGTCTGGCTCTTGATTTTAGCTCAGGTCATCATCTCAAGGTTGTGGGATCAAGCCCTGCGTTGGGCTCCATGCTAGGCATAGAGCCTACTTGGTATTCTCTCTCCCAAATAAACAAACAAATAAAAAAATAAATAAAATATTTAAAAAAAAATGAATTAGTCCAAGTTTCAAAGATATTATATTCTTCACCTTCTAGGGTCATTTATTCTCTTTTCAAGTAAATTTTAGGAAATTTTGACCATAGTTCAACAAAATATAGCTGACTTAATAAGATATATTACTTCAGTCTGACAACTTGGGATTGTTAGTTTTTTCTCTAGTCATTGACCATTCATATGTCCTCTCCTGCTTGCCAGGGAATATTCACAAACATTGAACAATGCAGTTAATAATATCTAAGTGAATGTAGTAGTGCATTTGAATTTATAATGTATTATTATACATGCTAGTTCTCCTGGCTCTCAAAACATATCTGTGGAATAAGCTTTGTAGGTTATTTCTTCTAAGTTTGCTCAAATGATGAGATGGAGCTAATATTAAAGTTATGTTTTCACTATTTTATGTTTCATTAAACACATTACTTCTAGAATTCCAGAGATGGCAGAAAGCTTTTGGATCATTGATCTAAACTCTTCTTTAATGGATGAGAAAAATTAGGTCCATAAAAGCGTCATGACTTGCTCCAAGGTATAAAGGTTTTGTGGCTCCTAATCTTGTCTACCTTCTCCTCACCTTGCCAACACACTCTTCAAAGTTAGTGCTCAAGGACTCTGTGGTCAGGCCAGTTAATGACAGAACACTAAATATGTGGCAGATCTAACTGTTTGTGTGACTCTCAGACTTGCAGAAGTAGTAAGAGTAAATATTTTCTTTCAGAAGAATTTATATTACTTTCAAGAGTAAGATTTCATAGCACAGATTAAGATTTCTGTGTGAATTTTGTTTTGATTTCCAAAAATATTTTTATCATTTTGCACTGATGTTCAACATATGAATTGGAGATCATATGTTGTTTCATTTATATGGACAAATTAGTTACTTAATATGGCACTGTTGCTGAAATGAGATGTAAAATGATTGTTTTATTTTAAAAAATTAAAATATTTTGCAAATATATTTATATGCAAATAATTGGATAGTTTTCAATCTGATTCAGAAGTATTTCTAATAAGGCTAAATAAAGCATTTCCAATTATTTAATTTGTTATTTAATTTGATAGTTTATGAAACATTAAGATTAATCCTTGTAGTTTTGCATTTTCTCTAAATTATGTTAATTTTCCTTTGTGTATGTACTACCAATCTTCATGATTTATTACACTAAATTGAATTTTTAGAGAAATTGAAAACAAAGTACATCGGTGAAGCATATCTTCTATGTGTACCCCAAAAGGCAATGTAGGAAAAACTGCAACAGTTCTTGAAAACATCCTTAATTGAATAGAGAAGTTGCCTTGGGGGAATTGAGCAACAAGTTCCTTACTGTCAGAGCAGGCAACATTTTTGAGAAAGCCTTGTTTTTCGTATTGGGTTGAAATCATGATAAGAATATAACTACATGTTCTGCATTAATCTACTTTGTTGAAAATGGAGATACTTGGTTTTATTTTCAACATGCTGACGTGGACACCCTGTAGTAAATTGCTTGTAAGAAACTATTTTATGTGCTGCCTTAATCCAACTTGTGGCAATGAGAGACTAATGAAATTTAGACATCAGGTTTTTGCAGGATATCTTCCTCTTAGTACATCTTTTTCTGCTTAGTGTTCTTTGTATTTAATCATGGAATGATTTTAGGACCCTATTCTTAGCTCCTTTTAAAAATCTCTTTAGGTATGTAGGTGGGACAATTGAGAAGTTCCATTGAAGTAATTTTTATTATGCTATAAATATATAATTCTCATAATAATATAATGCTTTATAATCATGCTTTGTATTTGATTTATACTTTTATATTTCAGAATATATTTTATTTTTATATTTTTAAATTTAAAAATGAGTGAAGGTATTTTTTACAAAGGCATTTATTTTGATTTGAAAATTGGAATGTTGTCAGAATAATAAAGTTTAATATTTTCAGATAAAGTATCCTAAGCCAGACATTGTATAAAGAATTTTAATAAAATATTTTATTCAGTCCTCGAATCAAACTTTTGAAGTAGTTATATTATAAACATCAGAACAGTGAGGTTAGTGATTTTGTCTATGTTTGCACAGCATGGTAGTGGCAAAGAAGTGCTGAATCCAGGTCAGCTGACATATTTGCCCCAACCAGTCTTAACTTTAACATAAATCTCTATCATAAAATTAGTTCTCTATAGTTTCATTTTTTAAAGATTTTATTTATTTATTTGACAGAGAGAGAGAGTGCACTAGTGGGGGAATGGCAGAGGGAGAAGGAGAAGCAGGCTCCCCCACCAAGTAGGGAGCCTGATGTGGGGCTCGATCCCAGGACCTTGGAATCATGACCTGAGCTGAAGGCAAATGCTTAACCAGCTGAGCCACCCAGGCGCCCCTATTGTTTCATTCTTTTTTTAAGGTTCTAGTTATATATAAGCATAGTAGAATGCTTTTTTCCTTCAAAATATGTTGCTATAGCACTTTAAAAAATAATACACAGTTTTAAAGGAGACAGATGGAAAAAAATAAATACTCCTTGAATTCCTTATATATGAAAGGCACTGTGTTCTTTACATAGATTTCCCATTTAATCCTCTGTAGGATAATTTGAGCTGGATATTGTTGTTCTCACTTTACAGATGAGGAGACTTATCCTCAGAGAGTTTAAACATTTTGTCAAAGCTACACAAATGACATATGATAAAGGCAAGATTTAAATTCAGTGCAGTAGAACATCATTAGCTTTGTTCTTTACATCGAACCAAGCATGTGTGACTGTGACTTTCTCCCTAAACCACCTTTCTCAAAATGGGGAGAGAATCAGTGATGACTAATGAATTCTTAACAGGTGTCAAGTTTGTAGAAAATATTTTCATTAGTTTATTCTCATTTTGTTTCCATAAATCTTGTGATGTAGGAATCATTATGTTCATTTTACTACTAAGAAAACTGAGGATCAGAAAATTCATATAATTTACCTAGTCTTAGAATACCAATCAGTACCTTTACATACAGATTCATGTTATTTCAAAGTCTCTGAAGACCCTGCTTTTGGGTGTCTCTCTTTTTTTAAGATTTTGTATTTATTTATTTGACACAGAGAGCGAGAGCACACACATGCAGGGGGAGCAGCAGAGGGAGAGGGAAAAGCCAGATGCGGGGCTCGATCCCAGGACCCTAAGATCATGACCTGAGTCAAAAGCAGGTGCTTAACCGACTGAGCCACCCAGATGCCCCTGGGTGTCTCTTTTAATACAGAGAAAAACAAATATGTTTCAGTATATTCAAAGAAGGGAATAGAAAACTGGTGCTATTTGGTGTCAGTGTACACAGGACTGATATACTCAGCTATGTAAGAATGAAAAATCCCATCTCCTTATTAGACAAATCTGAATTTTTCTAACAGAGTGAAAACTGATGACATCACGGAACAAGGTAAAATAATCCTCTTATTGCTAATTTCCATATCAGGACTGTCATAAATTTGTCATTCAACTGAAAAAAATTCAAAATTATTATCCACATCCCTAGTATATGTATGGCTTATTAATTGGATATTCAAATTTGTTCACATAAAGTTTTACTGATAATTTAAATATTTCAAAACTTTTAATAGCATTTATTTCTTTCTTCAATTACAGATTTTAGACCAAAACTTGGTTACTTATCAGCTCTAGTTATTAGGTAGAATTATACTCTAAAATTCTACTTCTACTTGAAGAACAGAAACTATTTTTGAAAACTTTTATTTTTTTTAATGAATGGGAGAATAAATTGTACTTCTGGATTTTTTGGTTTTAAATAAATTTGGTATTGAAAGTTTTGTCATTTTACTGGTGTTCCCTGTGTCTAATAATAATATACTAACTGCAGTTTATTCAGGTATTTTGACCATTTATTTACTATATTGTTTACTATGGTTGGCATTTCATCAATCCAAATAAAATTTGAAGTGTAGCCCAAAAACTGACTTTCTATGATCTGATAGTAGTAATTTATTCAGATGGGACAAGGGTCTCTTTCTTGAGGCTCTTTCTCTTACGTGATGTCCATTTTTTTTCCTTAATGTGATGCCTGTTTGATAAAAGTAGATGCTAATTTTTTTTTCTCAGTGAATTTGCTTTGCCAAATCTCACAAGGTAAGAAAGGGCTGTCTTGGGCAGTAGGGATCTTCAAAGGAATGGATATCAGCAGTGGCCATGGCCATTCATGTAGTCATTCTGTCTCAATACAGTGGGCAGTGAGTTCCTCACCTTCGTGGATTCTCAATAGAATATTCACTCAATGCAGGAGTTTAGTTGATGTTTATCTTCAGGATTGGCATACTTATTTACTTCAGGCCTCATCCTTTAGATCCAATCCCAACCTGTTCATCTCCCTTCAAACTCTCAGTATTCTCCTCTCTATAAACACTTTCTATTGCCATAAAACTGAATGCTCACCTTGAATTTGACTAGCGACACTTGTTCTTAACCAACACTTTCACAGAATATTTCTGCGCCTCCATACTTTGTATTTTACACAGGTAGCAGGGCTGATATTATAATAGTACTTCTTCACTCACTTACTCTCTTATATGGTAAGAAATTACCATGCCATTGACTTGTCTACTTAACAGAACAATCAAACTTTTCAAACATGATCTTCCTTGACTTCCTGTGACCTCCCCCACCAATATATATATGTGTCTTTTCTACCTTTCTGTCTCAGAGGAAGAGAATGCCATTTATAGCCCATACCTTTTCTTCCTAGCCAGATTTTTAACTCTCGTTCACCTGGCTCCTCCATAATTTTGGTTTGTCAGTTAATTTCTGTTTTCTAAAACTTTTTCTGTCACTCCCTAAGACACTCCCATCCTAAAAATCTAAATCTCTTTTCATTTTGCATATCAGCCTGAGTTGCAGCAAAAAACAGTTGGGATACTAAAATTAGTTTAAGTCAAATTTTATAAAGGGGCTATTTACAGAGGTGTAGGCTGGGGGTAGGGAAAGGGTAAGGGACAGTGAAGTTCTAGGGACTAATAACAGTGAGGTACTTGACCATCAAAAGCTGAAAATGTGAGAAGAGTGTATAGTTCCTGGACCAGCAGGCAGAGAAAGGGCTGCCTGAGATCGGCATGAAGTTTGTTTGATGAACACAGCCACTATCCTATTGACAGATATGGAGCTAGGGCAATGAATGCCCTGAAATCAAAAATCTTAATTTTTCTTCCTTCTTTGGTCTCCTACCAGTGTTTTCCATTGACTTAAACCATAAGGCAGTTAGAGGACAAAGGAACTGTTCAAAGTAGTATGTCAGTCTTTCAGAGCATAGAGCATCTTAGAGAAGGATGGAAGTTTAATGTGGATGGACAAATAAAAGGTATTCACCATATCTTGATTTTCATTATCTTCTTAGCTCTTCTGAGCAAGTCGTTGATTTTAGAACATAAGGTACTTTTTGGGGAGGCTGTCCGGACAGCTGCACATATTCCTCAAGCCCAGGCTAATTTTCCTTTTCTTTTCAAGCTGCTGAAATCCATCTCCTTTAGCCAATTCAAATGTTTATTTTCTAATGTTATTTTCTCATTTTTACTGTGTGGTTCATCACCCCCCGTCTTAGTTTCCCATAAAATATTCACACATCTCCAGCATAAGAATTTTTCCATTTTGTGATCCTGCAAGTACCATTATACCAAGGACTATATCTCATTTATCTTTGTATGTTTTGTACCTATTGTTTCTTGGTCCATGTTAGAGACTCAAAAATTATTTGTTTCACTAATTTGTGCCCCAGTACTGAGTTCCCTACTGATAACCACTATACTAGTGTTATCTATATGCCAAATACAGTTTGTCATGGGTAATCTCTATGGGAAATAAATAAATAAGTGGTTCTACTTGGAATGAAAATCACTTTCTAGAAGGTTCAATAGTCCAAATTACTATATTTTATCTTGAGTTACATGAATTGGAAAGGATGACCTAGAAACAAGGTCACAAAGATAACATTAGCATCAAAGACAATTCAAGGGAATTCATGGGCAGAGTACCATATTGCCTTTTTGGAAAAGCAGCCTTTCTTTCTCCAATGCTGTTATTGCAAAAGCACATAGATAGGGAAAGTTATATAGGGACACTCAGAATCAAGAGACGAATTTACCACTAAAGACACATGCAGAATATACTAAAATTATAGTGTTGTTTTTATGGGAAAATGTGAAAGAAATGATCTAGTGCAGTATAACAGTTTTGAATTTAAATATACAAATTTTGTCTACTGTGTGACTTTTTCTTTAATGTTATCCATCAATCATTTATGCATTTAAATGAAATACTTATCTGCCCCTCCTTTTAATCACCTAAGAAGTGAGTCTGCATTTTTGTAGTGAGAATGGTGCTCAAGTAGGTTTTGTCAAATTGATTATGTGAAATATCATCTTTTGACTTTTAGGAATAGTTCTTTCAAATGATATCATTGTTCACATGTATATGGGCATTCCTGCATTCCTGCATGACTTACCTTGACAGAGACAATGAAATGGACTAAATATGTATGCTGTGATTTCAGTGCCCTTCCTTACTGCCCGATTAAGGGAAGATTCAACATTAACCTTGTCATGACAATTTTAAGAACATTTCTTTTTCTTAATAAACCCCTTTTTCTTATGCTGAGAGATTTTCAATATATGTTTGTTCTATATATCTTTTTTTCATAGTTATCAATGATTTGCATTTGGAAAAGATAAAAAAAAGTGCTGCTTTCTTTATTTATCTTTGCAGATAAAGAAACAGACGATTCGCTTTGCTTTTGTTTTTATTTAAGCCAAATAGAAAGATATGTCTCTGTTTTTATGTGCTATCATTTTTGGTTTTTGAGGTGATAAAGTCACATTGTTTTCACACACACAAAAAAAGTGAAATTAACTAGTTGTGAGGACTATATTCTCTAGCTGTCAACAGTAATTAAAAGGTGGTTCTATTCCCTAACCACACATTACATTTCACACTTTCCTGATTGGATTTTACTCCCAAGGTACTCATTGAATGGGAATTTAAAGTTTATTTTTAGGTAACTCCTTTGTGTTTATACTGTTTACTTTCAAATTCTTAGAGACAGCTATAAGTAAATGCCAACATAGAGAATTTTCAACATTCTGAATAAAGTTGTTATGCTTGCTGAAATATATCCAAAAAAAGCATTATCTCCTTTCTCTACTCACTCTTCAAAAATGTTAACATAAATCGCTCTGTTCTTTCTTTTTTAAGATTTTATTTATTTTTTTGCGAGAGCAAGAATGAGAGAGAGAGAGAGAGAGAGAGAGAGAGCACATGAGGGGGGGAGGGTCAGAGGGAGAAACAGACTCCCCGCTGAGTAGGGAGCCCGACGCGGGACTCGATTCCGGTTCTCCAGGATCATGACCTGAGCCGAAGGCAGTCCGCTTAACCAACTGAGCCACGCAGGCGCCCTTGTTCTGTTTTTTCTTGTATTCTAGTCATATTCCCTTTGTTTCATGATGGGGTTATGAGACTGGGTAATAGAATTATCACAGCAAATAAAATGATAAGGAAGAAATTGCCTTAAAAAGGGAACATAATGGAAAAAGAAAGAGACACAAAAGCAAGGAAAAGAATGACAGTTTGAGGTTTCATCGAAGTGTTTTGAGACCAATTAAACATTTCTGAATATGTGTGGCTTGTTTGTGGAAAAAGAAAATGGTAAGTATCAAAAGGAGAAATGGCCCAAGTGGTTAGGAATCAAAAGCACCTGTAGATTAACCGCACTCAAGAGTGCCACAGGGTAGTTATAAAACCCACCTCTCTATTTTCTTTTATTGGATATACACATATCTTCATTTGTATGTGTCCATTTATAAGATAGTAATATTGGTTTCCCAATGTTTCTGGTCATTATATTTATCGATTCTATTTTTCAAATAGTAACTCTTCCAGAACTTTCCAATGTTTTTCCTTTAAGCTATTTTTCGGGAAAAGATATATTCATTATTTTAAGCTGTCTGAAGTAACAGAATGAATAAAAATAACTACTGTTTTTGTCTACCTACTATGTACAAGGCATAGTGCTAATCATTCTTCCTGTGATATATATTACTCATTACATTAACTTTAGGAGCCAGGTTTATAAATTTACAAATCCCCAGTTTACAAATTATTCAAAAGGAGAAATATGCCTTTTAGATAATAGATATGTAAGAATGCTAAGTTCTGATTATCCTATATTGTTCTTGCTCTCTCCCTACTTTTATTTTTATTCAGTGTGTATCCCCCTGTGGTTTGAAGAACAATCGATACTTCCAGCGTAATGCATGGCATTTCTTTTTTTTTTTTAATTTTTAATTTAAATTCAATTTCATTAACATACAGTGCATTATTAGTTTCAGGGGTAGAATTTAGTGATTCATCAATTGCATATAACACCCAGTGCTTATCACATCAAATGCCTCTTTAATGCCCATCACCCAATTACCCCATCCCCCCAGCAACCCTCCAGCAACCCTCAGTTTCTTTCCTAGAGTTCAGCATCTTAAAGCAACCTGGAATTTAAACTGGAGGTACATGTGAAAATAGTTATTGTTAGGGAGGATGTTTGAAAATAAACAAGATAAATTTTAAATAATTAGAAGTAATTGATTCAGGGGTAAAGAGGAAAAGAAATTAACTAAGCATCCTGGCTATTGGCAAGTATAATGGTTATAATTAACTTCTCTACTCAATTGGGATATGAAGATAATTACTAAAATTCATTAGATCCTCTCACCTAGTTCAGGTACCTCTCTTACAACAACAATATTTGAAAAGATTCCTTCAGCTTAAGAGTACATAAGGTGAGAAAATGACACTTATATGGTGGAGTTTTCTTATTGTTTCTGGTAAAGCCACTGTATGGGACTGGTAGTAACACACTATTCCACCTTACTGTCATTGCAGTGTTGGCTGTAGCCGAGAGTAGTTAAGGGGGTATATGCCCTATACATAAAGGTCTCGGGTGGGTAAATTCGTGTATTTCCCTGCCCCTGGTTCTCTTACCCATATTTTCCACTTTGCACAGTGGGCATGCTGACCCACCAGAAGAATGCCAATGTGTACAATCTGCAAGGACACTCCCTATTTCTATGTGGGGTTGCCCGAAGTTCATTCTGGAAAATACAAGCTCTAAGGGCTGGATTAGAGATCACCAACTGAATGTCACCCTTGCCTTTTCTATTTTTGTTCTTAGTTGCTTCGGATAGAAAACGTTTTTTCTTTCTATTCAGGTACTGCAGGAGGTGCAACAAGCTTTTGTTACCCCTTTCAAATGATGTCTGCAAACGACTTCTGCCTCTATAGTGGCATGGAGGGTGGGAGTCTCCATCTCTGTCTCTTTAAAAGGATATCATCAAGCCTGACTGTGTGGTAGACCCTTCGCCCTTACTAAGAAAGCCTTTTATTTATGTCTGTTTCCTTTATCTTATTACCTTATCTATGCCTTGGGAGAGAACCTTGCCTAGAGACTCTGCTACTTAACAATTTGAAACAGGAGTCACCTCACAGTCTCTGCATATGAGAAAGTCATTCTCCTTCCATCTAGAAGTGACTGTCCACAGACCCTTCTTTTTTCTCCCCATTCTGTCCTTTAGTCTTTCTTTTCAATCTCCCTTTCTTGCTTTAACATTTTTCTTCTTCCATTCCATACCATTTTTTAATTACAGAGGAGCTAACATTTCCCTTGCTGGTGGCCTGAAAACTAAAACATAAAAAAGAGAAAATAACCTATTGAATTATTAGAGGTCAAAGTGAGGACAAAAGAAAGCTTCTTAAAATAGGCAAAGTAAAAATATGAAGGCCCGGTATAGTTTGCAGTCTTTTTTAGTACTTAGTTAAACGATGATTCCATTACTTACTTAACTTCCTCTGAACTTTTGAAAATCCAGTTCAATTTCAGTTTCACAAATATTAAGCATGAGTACGAAGAACTGAAAGAACAGAGTCCGGTCAACATTTCAAATTTGAGACCTTAGGCACAATTTTTCACAGTGATGTCTTCACATGTAAAGTGAAAATTCCTCTGTACCACAGACTATTATGTGAAAATTTAAAAACAGAATAATTTTGTATGATATGTATATAGTTCAATTCATGCTCTAGAACATAGTAAGTACTCAGAAGGAACTTAGTTTGGCTGACTTTATTGTGTCTTACACAATATGAATAAGACATATTCATATTGCATGCTACGTGTCTCAGGGGATACCTGGATAATACCATGTTTAAGAATTATCAGATATGTTTGTTACAAAGTGCACACTCCCTAGGTCTGATGCTGGATCCAGGAATATACATTTGTAAATCAATCCCAATAGCTTGTTCTGCTACTAGTGAAAGACAGACCTCATTGATTAGATCCTGAGACATGGGATTTACACCTTCCTTAGCTGAATCTTCGATGCTTAATAGCATGTAACCCTATTCTAGTTATCAAAACTCTTTAAGCTTATTTTGTTAAAGATTTTATTTATTTATGTATTTATTTATTTATTTAAGAGAGAGAGAGAGAGAGAGAGAGAACAAGCCAGGGAGAGAGGCAGAGCGAGAAGGAGAAGGAGACTCCCCGCTGAGCAGGGAGCCCAACGTGGCGCTCAGTCCCAGGATCCTGGGATCATGACCTGAGCCGAAGGCAGACACTTAACTGACTGAACCACCCAGGAGCCCCCACTTTAAGCTTATTTTAATGGGGAAAAATGAGTTTTATATTTAGCATATAGTAAGCACTCAGCAAATCACACAATTATAATCTAGTGGAAATATTTCTACATAAAGAAATAACTAGTTAATAATTTAATAATTTAATTATCAGAGTTGACTATAACACCAAGATTGAAGAAGAAATAAGGTTCTGACCTGAGGTTATCTATATGACAAATACAAATGTAACAACTTTTCTACTGCCTTGGCATTATAAACCCTTTCATGAGTGGAGGAGTTTGCATCAAAGATGGGCTTCTAAAAGTATTTTCAAAACTCCTTCATTTTGAAAAAATAAAATAAAACAAAAATTCTCCTTCACTTTGTATACTTTGTTATTTCTTTATTTTCCACAAAAGGATAAAACATAACACACACACATACACATTCTCTCTTACAGAGAGAAATGACCTTCAATAAATGAAAGCATTTGACCCTTTTGTGATATCATTGATGCTAAGAGAACACTAGGAAAATATTTGGCAAATTGTGCAACTTTTTTGTGATTTCTAAAAAAATGTGATGGTTTTGACTTAAATTGATTAGTAGTGAGGATAAAGTCTAAATACCTTAGTTCTATTTTACAATCCACCCCTCTACCATCATGGTTCTAGTAATTAAGTTCAAGGTTTTCACAAATAAGCTATGCATTGTATAAATTTTTCTTAAAGCTGTAGTATACTTTAAAAAAAGTATTTTAATGATATTTAAATGATGGTTAATTATAGCTGCACAAATTTTAGTTTCTTATTTTACCTGTCTTCCCCTTAACCTGTAGTTTTCTTTCTGAGTCCCTTTAATGCTGCTTTTCTTGAAAGAAAAATACAAAGGCAAGTACAGAATGAAGAGGTCAGTAAGAGAGTTTGTTCCATCTTTAATGCCGTTAGCTTCTAGTTAAGTTAAATACTGAAGAAACGATCAACTGTCTTCTCCTCTACTTTCAACATCCAGAAGCCCAGTGTGGTCCTGTCAATTCCTGCTGCCTGTCTTAACTGGGTGGTACTAACAGTGAGCCAGAAAAAATAATAGTGATAAATTGGCATCACCCAGCCATGGTCTTGGCTTGACTTAATAAAAAGCAAAGATTCCAAGCCTCAGATTCATTTCAATAAGACCAAGCCTTCAGGCAGTATAAATGAATGAGGTTCCAAGATTTTCAGTTCAATGAGGATAAAATTCCATGAGTTTTCACATAATGAGAAATATGAGCACAAAAGTATTGAATATTCAGGAGACTAATGATGAGCCTGAAAACAAAGGAATATTTCATACAAAGACTTTGAAAAACACAAAGGAAATGTGACCTCTTCACAATTAAAATTACATTTTGGTCTTGTGCTTTGCCTAAACTTTCATCAATATATGAAAAACTGAAGTTACTAAATGCATAAAGTATTTGAGCCAATGCAGACTTCAGGCTCTTAAGCTGATCAGAGAATTAAATGTTCCTTATTTAGAACATTGTTTAAATCACTTATTTGTTCCTTGCCTTTGTTAATTTGTTTGCTTGTTTGTTCGTTTGAATCAACAAGTCTATCCTTGTTCCATTGCTGTTGTTACCTGGAACTAGAATGATAGAGACTCATTAATACAGATTAGTGTCTGAAAGTGAGCAACACTTAAAGATAGCAACTCCTGTTTTCCTTTTCCAAATATTCTCTTGAGTGAAGAAAAGCCAAGGGGCTAGTTGCTAGAGGAGAATTAAGCCATCTCAAACAAACAATAGGCTTAATCCTTTTTCACTCTGGTGTTTATAAAGGAGCAGATTACCCATCCTTGGAATGGATGTTCTGCTACTTTGCATTCTGATTATGGTAGCTGATGGCAACAATACAAGCACAGTCCCAAAGTTTAATAATAATGCGTATTTTCATTCTCTCAGAAACAAAGTGATAAATGCTCACGATATTCAGCAGTTTAATCTCTGCTGAGGTGGCATACTTTAAACCCAGCCGAAAGAATACATGAGTCGGAGTCTGTATGCAGGCAGATTTTATTACATGAACATTTTATTGCATGATGTAAGAAATGATACTACAGGAGTTTGGCATGAAGTCAAAACTCGTACAAGATCAGATTTAAATATAGTATCATGTTTTAATCTATTTTTGCCTTTGTCAATTTGACAGTCATCTTTTGTCTTGTAATTAAATATCAGTTTGGACCCTCAGGCCTCTGAGACAAATTGGTTGTATTCTTATATGTTAAACACTGACTTAATTCAGCTCAATCTTTTAATTCTTCTTCCTTTAATTACTTAGTAGCTCAAACTAATAACTGGTTTTGTTTCTTTAAACTTATCATGTACTCTTGCCAAAGCAAATTGCTATATCTGATTTCATGTGAACGGCAAGTTGCTTAGCAACTTAAATCTGCCTTATATTTCATCTTTTTGCATGCTCTTTAATCTCTAAATTTTTATCAGCGTGTAATTTTAGTCATATATCTATATTTATTCAGATTATTTTTTTTATTCACACAATGAGCAGTTTGTTCTCCATTGAGTTTGTCGATATGTGCTTGTGTGGGGCAGGGGGGCGAGGAAGAGAGAGAGACAGAAAGAGAGAGTAAGAGACAAAAGTGGGATTCGGAAGAGGAAAGTGAAGAGAATAGGAGAATGCATTTATAATATCCTATTCTTGCATCTTTTAGGCTCTTAAATTCTTAGTCCTTTTCCACCTTTCGTATGTGCTTCACATGTCCTGTTTTGTGTTCCAGGCTCTTGTTTCTCATGTTAAGGAGTGGAGATTCAGTCATCGATAGTAGTTCCTGCACTATTTCATGCGTAATTGACATTCAGGCTCAGAAGACTTTTAAAACAGATCCGATTCCGAGCCTTACGTGGCTTTATCCCCAGAGAGAAATTATCCCTATGGGAGGTTTGTCATCTATAGCAGGAAGAAAATGGTGTTACTATTTCGTACTTTCATTGTGTTGTGGCAGACAGGCGGTGACTTTTCAGCCAGGTCCATAGGCTAATTGTAGAAATGATGGGAAGTGTCAGAATTTAAAGAAAAAAAATATCTTAATGTAAGTGACAGTTGTCACTTTGCTTATTTTCTGCTATTTGCTGTAAGAGGCACCAAACTATAAAGGAACATTTGAAGGAGAATAAAGATTTATTTCACACATGCATAATACTGAAAGCAAATGAGCTTTAAATATTGGTGTGTGTTCCTTCAGAATGTAATTACCCTATATTACCCTATCAGTCACTCTTCTTCATCAAGGACCAAAAATAATTTCTCCAGCAACTCTCCGTTCTTCCATACCCACTCTCAGAAATGCATACTCAGAGGTGTGTTGCTAACAATCAGGAAAACAAATGGCGACAGGGAGAGTGAGTGCCCATTAATTTTGTGCTTTCTTTTTGAGACCAACTGCTTCAACCTGCTATTATTTGCCTCAGGCATGAAAGCAATCTTCAAGCTTAAAACTGTGAATTGTTGTTTTCAACTTTATTTTTTTTTACTTTACTTATTTTGTTATTTTTTAGATTGGGACTCCAATTTAAATAAGGCCCTGACAATGCTTGTTTAATGAATACTAAATTAATTTCAGATTTTGTTTATGAACTTTGAGTTGCCTTTGACAGTTTAATATTTTCTCCACTCTGCTTTTTTCCATTCCTTTTTAGAAGTTCGGCAATATGGGGTGCCTGGATGACTCAGCTGGTTAAACATCTGACTTCAGCTCAGGTCATCCTCTTGGGGTCCTGGGATCAAGCTCCGCTTCCGACTCCCCACTCAATGGGGAGCCTGCTTTTCCCTCTCCCTCCGCCCCTCTCCCTGCTCATGCACTCTCTCTCTCTCAAAAAATAAATGAAACTATAAGAAAAAAAGAAGTTCTGCAAAATATAACTAAACCTTTTTTGTTCACAGTTCATTTCTTCTGCATCTCTATCATTTGTAAAATTTCAAAGGGATAGTTCCTTTTCTATTATTTTAAAATAAATGGCATATGGAAGTGTCTCTTCCTATGTTCACTGCCACAGAATGGTATTGTCTAGCCCAAATGACACCTCGCTTGATAGCTTCATATGAATGGTAGCAGTCCCAATCCCCTTCGAAACTGCTCTCCTAGTGATTTGAGTAAGTAACTTAAAGGGAAGTGTGTGTCCATATATGTTTGTAAAATATACCTGTCAATGAGGCACCTTGTGGCTTTCCCCAAACCTCCATCACCATCTTCCTTTCCTGGTTGTTCATACTTAACCTTGTCAGGATGCCCAAATCCAGTTGAAGATATCACACCTCTGCCATTATTGGAGATGGAAGGAAAACTTAGTATCTATACAATGGAGCTATATCTGCATGCTCCCAAACTTCTAATTCTTTGAGCACCAGAAGAGAGCTTCGGTTCTAGTCATAAACAGGAAGAGTAATTTCTTCCCCACTTTAGGCATACGATGTCCCTTGACCTGTAAATCTCTTTGTGCTGGAGACTCACAACACGAAAGAACACATAGTGGTTCAACAGCGTTTCCCTCAAAATCCTTGTGACCCAAGTAAGGACATGTACTATTCCATCCATCAATCTGCTGTACTTTAGCTTCTTGATCAACGAAACTTCTCCCCTTCCACCTAATACTACAAAGGCTCCTATGCCTATGATTTAAGATGAATAGATTCAGGGCCTTGTGTGTTCAATAGGGGTGAGGGAAAGGATGTTTCTTATTAGTAGCCACCAGCCAAAATCATGGTCAATACAGGGGCATAACTATTCAGTGGTAAATGAATTGATCTCCAAAGAGCTTGGGAATGTGAAATTTAAAATGTAATCCTCAAAGCAGTTTGGTTTTTCTGCTTGGTGATGATCTGTTATGGCAATGAGTGATAAAATTTCCTTCTGGCAAAGGATTTCAGGTCAGTTGGAAGGGTCTGTCTGCTCTCCATTATAGAGGGATACATTCCAGAAGAAATTAGCTGGGGTTGGTATATCAACTTTCTAAAATTGCTTCCTCTCAGCAATGAGGATTCTTTGATGTAAGTTGTATTTCTCTCTTACACTTTCTGCCAAGTCTTTTCTGGGCTAAGATATTGTATACTGTTTTTACCTTTTAGGAAAGACTTACCAATCAGACAGGGATGGTTCCAGGGAAGTCAGTTGCCAAGAAAAATCAGTGAAATTCTTGGGTGGATATTTGGCATCTAAGCTAAGAACATCCTGTTTAAACACACACACACACACACACACACACGCACACACACACACACACACACACAAACTTTTAGTGATTTTTTTTTTGAAAGAATCTCAACTGAGAGCCAGCTTGTGAATGGATATGGATTAGAAAAAATAATCCCTTAAACTTATGTTTCCCACACTCTTCAAAAACGGACCCATACAAAGAATGTCCTTTGGTTCATTACAAGGTGTCACTGCATACAGTGTTTGACACTCTCTGAAATGTCACCATGACTCTACATGACCCAGTAAGCAGGGGATATTCTTTTAAAAAGCTACCCTATCTTTGACTGTTAGGCTGGACTTTTTACAGTTGTTTCCTAGCAGCCCATTGCTTTATCACATCCTTTGATGTTGCTGTTCAGTGTATCTTTCAAATATTTATTCTGATACCTAGCTTCAGTTACCTTACTTTAACTCACAGGATAATGGGGGAAATCCTGAAGCTGGATATACTATTAATATGGCACATTTAACCTGGCATTTGCTCTAGGAACTCATGATAGAAAACCTGACCTGGCAATTTCATGTTAGATACTAGTTACATAAAATACACATTTAAAAGTAGGAAATAGAATGTTCTATTCACGTAAACCTTCAAATGATGTTCAATTTTTGGCCCAGGTTGTTTATATAACACCCTCCTTGTTTTCAGGTTTCTTTTTTTTTTTTAAGATTTATTTGTTTATTTGAGAGAGAGAGCAAGCAGGAGGGAGCAGCCGAGGGAGAGGGAGAGAGAGAATCCCAAGCAGAGTCCCCGCTGAATGGGGAGCCTGACACGGGCCTCGGTCCCACAACCCCAAGATCCTATGACCCCAAGATCATGACCTGAGCTGAAATGGAGAGTCCAACACTTAACCAACTGAGCCACCAGGCGCCCCTAGTTTCTTGACACAGCTATATTGTGTTCTGCAATGCGGGCTGTGTAAAAGACAATCCATTCTATGTGGGAAAAAAAAATTAGGAATTTTATTTCTATTTTTATCCCATCTTATTTTAAAATTGATTTTATCTATATTGTATAATATTTCCAATGAATGGGTAGGGTAGTATATGTGTATGTTTTATAAATAAAAATATGAATATGTGGGGCATGTGTGCAGACTTTCATTTATTTTATTTATTTGCTATGAATATGCAATCAAAGGTAGGAGACAAAATTGATGACATCTTTCAAAACTGTTTTACTAAGGGGATATATTGGTAAATGCCCGGCACTCCCCTGATATAAGAAGGTATATGGTATCAGTTTCATGGAGCATGACTTGAATCCTTTCTCTTAAAAAGGTATGTATTGGCAACAAAATTCATATAATTTAACTGGAAAACATTCCATAATCTCTTGTGTATTTTTAGTATTGGTCTATTCAGCAACATTCCTAAGTAACCATCTTAGGAACATTAATAGTGTCTTTTCCAGTTGAAAGAGTGTCTCAAAAGATTGAAAAGTGAGAAGATAGAAGAAGCCAGGGCAAATGGTTATGTTAATTAAAACCGTATTATCTATGTTTTGATTATAAGTAGTGGTTGATGCATTGGGAAACTAGCAAACAATATGCACAAATCCCATTCCTGAGAGGTCTAATTATTTTTAAGGAAGTTTAATAATTCTGACTACACTGTCAGTCATAAGTCATACTTGTTCAATTGGCCTCTGGTGGTGATTTAAAATAGCCAAAGGACCTTTTCATGTTGCATTATTCCAAAATATATACAAAGATTCAGTGAACCAAAACTTCACTTCTCCTTTAGCTGCCATACTCCCAAATCCATTATGAATTTCTTTCATTTTTTTCAAGAGATAAATCCATTAATTCATTGCAACCCTAGGCATGAAATTAAACTACCATTTCCACAACCAACAGCAAAAACCCATGGGGTCAATTATAGTTATTGGTCTGTTTTGTTGATTGTATCTTTTAAAATGTAAAGTACAGTATATCAGTTGCCAATATTCAGTTATAATTTAATTTTTCAGCATGTGAGCATCTACTAATTAGTAGAAAAATGCAAATTTTCCTTATCTCTAAAAGAAAAAATCAAATCAAAGGATGAATTTACAGAGAACTATAATTTTAGAATAACATCTTAAAATTGTCATGTTTTGTGACTTTGAAAATGACTAAATATAACTTAGAAAAATGATGCAATTAATACAAAACAGTTTTTTTGCAATTACCTCTTGGCTACAGTAATTTTCATGGACAGACTGATGTAAAATATTTTTTAGAAGATTACCTAACATAGAGTTAAATAGTGAAAATATAGCTCTTAAAACACTATTAACTACATGTAAAGGCTATTGTTACATTAGCTCAACTAATGGTTAAGATGTATATTATATTTTCTTTTAATGATCAGCACATCACAAATCTAGGTAAGGATTTTTCCATAACCCCCAAAAAATCTTAACAATTATCCACAATAGTGAACAATTGCTTAGCATACATTTTTTTAAAATAAGAGGAAATGAGGGCTTCTGCAGTTGTATTTTTATAACATAGAGTCAATTAAATAGAGATATTTAATAAGCTACATGATAAGTGATGTCAAAGAAGATTTAGCAATATTTTCCGTAAGTTTACTTTTCTTTTTATATTATGTTCCTTCCTGCAATAAATGCTATCCAATATTCAGTCATAGTATATCTTGGCTCCGTCCCTTTTTCATTATTTCTGTGAGCAGAGACACTGCATTTGCTTCTGCTGTAGACCAATGATGTCCTTGTTGGCCACTCCTTCACCATGCTATTGTCCTTCATGACCTACAGATTTTTCATACACAGAGCATATACACACACACATATCCAAATTATTATTCTGATGAGAAGATAATCAGTTTTCTACTCTTATTTCATAAACTACTCCAATGGGTCCTATATGTCTTAAAATGGAAATTGTGATATAGATCCTAATAGTGAGTTCTACAATTCTGGTCACAGATAAAAAAGCTTCTCCAACAATGAAAATTATAATAAGGGGTTCCCCAAGGCTATTTCAATTTACTAATAATAGGTTACAATAAGGGGGAATTCTCACAGACATCTATATATTGCTCTTTTTAAAAAATTGAAGCAAAGTTAAGGAACAAGAGTTTGTAATCAGAGTACTGTACTAAGGAAAGAAAATTATAAAAGAGAGTAAAATGTATTAACAGTGACATACATACTATAATCTAAAAACAATGCTAATACTTTTGCATAAATTATTTAATCTTCACAAATGCTTTTAAAATTAATATTCATTTTTACATACAAGAAAACTAAGCCTAAATTGCTAAAGATTATAAAATGCTTTATCCAATGGTTTAATTCAAATCCTATATCCAATTCTTATAAACCAAGTTACATATTGTCACTCATAACTCAGCTATGACCAACTTTGAGTTATCAAGAAGACCATGATATAAAAATTGAATTTTGACTAAAGTGATAATTTACAGACTAATACCCATGTTTTAACTCATGTATATCTACTATGCACTTATGGGATACATACAATTTGCTAAGCACGGTGTTATGTACTTGTAGGAAAAATAAAAATCTAAAAACATTTTTTAAGAAACTCTCAATTCATTGGAGGACTAGTTCAGATTTAGTGTTATGATAAGAGGGTATATGTTTATCGATTTATAAAGGAAGAAATATGTCATGTTATCAGTAATAGGAGAGGGATTTGATTTGGTTTATATAATAGATGAAGTTTTACATCTGTCTGGAAGAATGATTACAAGTTGGTGGACAAAGGGGCTGGAAGAAAATATCCAGATAGATGAAAACGTTCAGATTCAAGAGATTGTAAAAGTGCCTACTAAAACGACTTGTACATAGTAGGGAACGTAAATTAAGACAGAAAGTGGTCAAGGGCAAAATTTCCCAGAACTTATATTCCATGGTGAGAAATTTGGACTATGCAGGGGTAAAATGATTATAATGACAACTGAGAACTACTATCCAGAAAGCAGAAATAAAATGTCATAGCAGGAATCAAACTTGAGAAAAGAAAGTCAGCTTGATGGTTGCAATAATCAAGATAAGGTACCCTTAAAATTTGAATTGGGACAATTGTAATAAGAACAGAGAAGCAGAGCTCAAAAGTTCTCAAGATGAAGTTAGGAGGTGTAATTGAGAAGACTTGGTGACCAATTACATGCAGTGTGAGGAAGAGGCAGTTGATGAAGTTCCCAAGATTCCAGATAATGTATAAAAGAGTATGATGAGTTCCATCTGGGGATAGCTGAGTTTGAGATTCTGTGAAACATAAAAAGAGATGATTAGTAGCCAGCTTTGTATATGGTCGAAAATGGGGTCAAATTAGAAAGAGAAAATTCAGAATCCACAATGATAGCTAAGTTCTGGGCATGGGGAAAGCAAGAAGGGAGGAGTTTTTTAAGGGAAACCGGAAAGGAAAAGATGACAAGAATTGAATATATGGAAATACAACATTTAAAAGTGATTATCATTAGGAAAAAATAGTAGGTAGTGGGAAGGAAACTACATGGTCTTAGCGAGAATGGAATAAGTAATGAGGAAAGTTACAAGGAGAAGTAAGTGGTTAATTGTGTCAAGTAATACAGTGGTTCATTATGATGAAGATAATAGATAAGTGAGTGGTTCATTGAGTTTGGCAATTTGATCATTGGAGACCTTAGTGGGAATAATTTCAGGAAAGTGGTAAGAATGGAAGTCATCTTCTCTGGGTCTCATGAATTGAAAGAGAAGCGGTAGAGCAAGGAGTCTAATATTTTTCAAGAACTTGAATGTCAGAAATGATAAAGATAATTTAACTTATGTTGTTTTCATGTTTAATGTTTTCTTTCATTTAACTTATCTGTTTCCTTGTGATCTGAATGCATTATTAGCAGTTCTGCACAGAATCTATATTTAGATTGAAGAAACTGTTTAAAAATATAAATATTAACACCAAGATGATGTGGTGTTCAGTTGTTCCTGAAAGCGAATAATAAGGTGAACATTAAGTAGATAATTAAATTCTCATCCAACTTTTTCAGTAACATAATTTTCAGTGATTTAATGTTAGCTTTTTTCTACTATATGTTTGCATTTTAAAAATGCAATTTAGACAACATGTTTCTATAATATAGTTTTGCTTTGCCATTTTACCATCTTAAGCTAGAATTATATCTTATAATTAAAAGATGTTTTCTTTGGCATGAGGTTTCTAATGTGTGTAATAATATTAATATATTATTAATATATATATAATATTAATATAACCTATATATAATATTAACAGCATAAGCTACCTTCAATAGCAAAAAGTTGGAGATCACACACTATCATAATCAGACGTTTCAGGATTTCAATCCTGGTTATTCCAAGAATTAGCACCTAATGTTTATCAGGTTACTTAGCCTCAGTTTTCTTGTATGAAAATAGGAAATTAATTTCAAACCCATTTGTAAAGATTAAACAAAATAATTTACGGAAAACTTTGCATAGTTTTCAGAATAAATGCTTAATAATTTTTTTTTTCTTTTTAAATTTTCGATCCCAGCCGGGTGTCTGAATTCTAAACAAATGCTCCTTATTATCTTTTCCTAAAAACCTTTTATTTTAAAAGAATAGGTTACAGGTAAATGTTGCATAAAAAGCTTTAGGAAAACTGTTTTTTAGAATTTCCAATGCTTGGAAAAATATACATTTCATGGTAAGATAAATTCTTTTCAAATGACTCCCCTAGAATATTTTCGTACAACTAAATACTTCATAGGTAAAACCCTTGAAGAATTTTAAAGCAGAAACACCTTTCTCACATGAGAACAAACATAGAAAATATTACATATTTTTAAACTTTATGTGTACTGGTTAATACTAGAATTAGCTGGGCTACCTATGAGTCTTTGTGAAAATTTTTTACAGGTCTTTATGTCAAATATTATGACAGAAATAAGAATGAAAAGCATTTGGGAAGATAATGTAAATTTAATTTGTTTAAACTCTAAACAAAATGTGTGTTTTCAGATTTCAAGGTTCTAACCCAATAAAAATGAATTTCTGATTTCTAAAATTTGAATGCAGTGTTAGATTGTAACTCTGCAGTTATCTTGTCCACCACAAAACAACAGCAAATGGATAAAGATTTTTGATCTGTAGGAAGACAAAGATTGAGGGCTGTCACATTTAACAGGAATCCTCAGCTGACCTCTCCATCTCCCCACTAGTCACACACTGGATTGGCCTTCCTCATTCTTTTTTTTCTTTTTAATGTTTTATTTATTTATTCATGAGAGTCAGAGAGAGAGAGGCAGAGGCAGAGGGAGAGGCAGGCTCCCTGCCTGGCCTTCCTCATTCTTGACCGCTAAAAGAGCAATACATTCTTCTGTCACTCTATCAGTCCTCTTGAGGATCAGTGAGCTCTGTAGAGGGCTTTTGAGGCAGATGTTGAGGAAATAGAGTGTTTCCCAGGCCATGCGGTATGAAGTGGACAGCTATGGATTACTGGACATTGCTCATCATGCTCACTGATAAGAACCCATTGGGCTCTGGTAACTCTCATGGGATCCCAACTGCTACTCAAGCCTGAATGCTGAGGTAAGAGGCTCAAACAGCCTTTGCACCAAGGAGTCAGGGGATCTGTATCTTGAAGTATACCTCCATCTCACACGCAAAACACTAGTTGGGCAAGTATGGTCTAGAGTAAATAGGAAATATAATTAAATAAAATATATCAAGATAAATACAACTCTGGAAAGTGACCAAAATTTCAAAACTTGGCATGGACTCAAATGGAATAGATTTGAAGATTTCCTCATGACTTATAATAAATCAACAGTCATTTACAGAGAGCTCTACAGTTTTCTAAGCATATTTTCTCTCATTAGATACCAAAACTAAAACCAAAAGCCCATCAAGTAGGAAAGGAGATATTTTGGGGGAATGGAGAAGTAAAAAATCTAGAAGTTAAATGACTTGCCCAAACATTAAAAAGGCCTATAAGTAGCAGACACATTGCTAGAATCCAGTTAATCTCAGTCATTCAAGCTAATTATGGGAAGTTCTGCCATGAACTATATCTGCGTGTAATTCTATATTCCTGAAATTTAGAAATGATGTATTCAAATTGTGGAAAGTATGTAAAATTGTCATTTCTCACTCTTCCCTCAGCTCCTTTAAAAATTATGACTGCGATGCATAATTCCTGTCTAAAAAGAAAGGACATGAAGCTGTGGATTCTTCAAGTTACATATTCCAGGCACACATGACCAAGGGGGCAGGGATAAGCCCCTTTCTCGTGTCAGTTTAGACTTGGCATGAGGGAGTATACAAGGACTGTCAGAATTCACTCAACTGCTGCTGAAAAGCCTGCCAGCCTGCTTCATGCTATTCTTAAAGGAAAGAGCAAAAAAAGCTTCAGGACTTTCCAAAGCTTATATGGAGACCAGCCAGACTTCTGGGATTCAGAATGGCTTGATGACTTTCTCATCTGTCACTTGAGCTGCCCTGACATTCAGAAACTTTGAATAAGTCCTTTTAGGTGTAAATTTAAGGTCATTAAGTGATCTAAATATAGTTTGAAAAAAAATTAAGTTCTGCTTTATATTACCATCCCCAAAAGAATTGATCATGGCTGAGGGTGATATGAAGGCATTCAACTATTCCAATTAGAGAAGATACCTTCATTGTTTAAGTGTAGAATGCTTCTTTATTTTCCCCTCCACATGAATAACTTGCAATTTTATTAAATATGGAAATATTCAGATGTATGTATATGGGCACTTCATTTGGAGTAGAAAATTGTTGATTTAAACTATTACTAGAGATATTTCTGAAATCTCATTTTATCAAGGTCAAAACTATTCCCATAATATAGCTAACTGAGATGATATCCAAGATGCCATGTTTTGGGCGGGGCTGGGTTGCTGGTGGTTTCAGAGCATCTTAGGAAGACTACGGATGGAAGAAATGGTGATATCACCACATAATTTTTTTAATTGCCAATATGCATCTTAAATACCCAGGAATAGAACCCAGCCTCCTCTAAAAGCAAAGTGGTAGACATGCCCTCCTCATCTCCATAGATAACATCTATCTCTCCCTGAGGTAAACTTTAATGATTTGTTCAATTTATTTCTCTTCCACAGTGTTCTTAACATTTACTTTGATTGATCTCATTGTTAAAACAAATAATGATGAAAAAAGGTAGTTGGGACTGGGAAGTAAAACCTATAAATTATTTCTGTAGGGTAGCTGGAACACAGACTCCCCTTTGAGATACTAAAGATGAAGGGAATTCTTCTTCCAGTTACACCATTTGCTTCCCATGGGCCTAAAACTGCCTGGTCTGGGTAAGGATGAGGGAAAATACACCACTAAAGCTAAGGTTATACATGAATTGAGGAAAATCTCTGATAACATGGATGAGTCTGTGGAAAGTATCCAATTCTCTTCTAGCCAATGACCATTGACTTAAATACAACATTGACTTAAATTGTTAGCCTACCCCACAGGACCCACAACAACCAAGGGTTTTGTACAGGAGCTCCATAAATATTTGCATGACAAAATTTACTTTATTCCTAATTTATGTAACTTGTAATTTTAAAACCATTCTACTTTTAAAACATGTATTTCAGTTAGTTTAGATTTGCAAAATGTTTATGTTAAGTATATACAGCAATGTCTTTTATACTACAAAAACCATATAATTACATTTTTCAGACATGGAAAATGAATTAGTGCAGCATTATAAGTGATGACAAATTTTCTTGTTTGTTCTAATTTCAATGAATAGCAACAGTAAACTTCCTTGGCACAACTCAGAATAGCTCATTTGGCTCTGAATGCAAAAACTTCAGTTAGTGTGAAAGGCCCAGTACTGTATTAAGGAAATGAAATCACGTTTTAAGATCCTGATAGACAAATATTGGTATCAAGGATTTTCCAGGAGAATACTAAATATGGTTCAAAATTATTAGTGATAGGAAACGTATTTGCTATGCTAGCAAAAAAAATGATTTAATTTATATAATGAAGGTTAAACTCTTTAGAGTTTAACCAAAAGTTTGGAGTTATTATTATCTCAAAGGTAGTTAACTACATCACCAGGCTGTCAAAAACATTAATGGAAAATTTGGGTGAATATACATATAACATCTTGTTACCAAAAGGTGATAATGCTCTCTGGCCCATCCCTCCAGTCTGAAGACTGTATTAAAATATTATAGTAACAAACTGAATTGTACATATAGGAAAAATTTTCAAGAAATCAAAGGAAAAAACAAACTGACAAATTAATCATAAGAAATGAGAATAATTTAGGAGAAGGCAAAATTTGTAATGTCCAACCTCACAGTTTATAAACATTAGAGGGCTCTAATGTGAAAAATGGATAGTCTCATTCCAGAGGATGATTGTTAGGCAAATGAGGCAAAACAACATTGTATAAAGGATAATATTCTAGAAATTAGATTTGTTCTTTCAGTGAGAAGGCCATTCTAGCTGTAGTGAATTCCTAATCTGTGGAGGGGATGAAGTAGAATTTGGGATCAGATAATAATTTGTGGAAGAAATGATTCAGATATTGGTTTAAACTAGATGAACTTAAATGTCCCTTCTTACACTGAAGTTCTCTGACTATGTAAAACTTTTTATAAATATGTCTCTACCATCTGGAATGGCTGCCACCCTCATGTTTAATTGGGACAGCCAATCAAATTCTGAGGTCTCTTTTCAGATGGAAATGTTTTTAGTTAATTGAATTTCTTATTTTAACAGAACAGATTCTTGTAGTCCTCATGATTGCAATGAACCTTCTGTGATATTTCGTCTGTTAAAAGAGCTAAGTAATTTCAAAATGCTTATCTAATTATCACACTGATCATCTACTGTAAGATATAGTTAAATTTGTTGTCCTCAGGATTTACATAGAGCCTATTAGGTATAAAGCAAATATTAAATAAGATTCTTTGAATTAAGAAGAGCATCATAAAGATGCAAGGAGGAAAAAAGGAAACCAAGGTAAAGAAAAAGAAAGAGAAAAAAAGCTGCTTTAACTGGTAAATCAGGAAAAGCTTCATGGGGGATGATGGGAGAGATTATATTAAAATAGGTGTGAGAAATGAGAATTATCTGAATTTTCAGGGACAGAGAAAACTGTGTAGTATAGAAAACCATAATATATCAGTATAGGAAACAGTTAAAGGAATAGGAAGGAGGAAGAATAAAAGGCATATAGTAAGTTGTGACTTCAGGAAGCTGAGAACTGTGGAGATCCGATTGAGGATCTCAGAAACGGCTTTGTTAAGACTTAAAACATTTTGTACTTAACTCCGCAGGCAACACGGAATGATTAAGGGCTTTGAGTAGGTGAAGCGGAGGATTACCCACTACAAAGGTTAATTTTATGAATGATGTGGCATGAATTAAAAGGGGGGAAAGCCTGACTTCAAAATAACCAGTTCTGAGGTTATTAAAATTGTCTGAGAATTTTGAAAAACTGCTGCTGGTTGGAGAGGAAAAAAATGTTCTTTGTCCCTAAGTCATGTTTGGAAACCCTTGAATGCTTTTGGTTAGAAAAAGACCCACACAGAAGTGCACTTATAACCATTTTGGCAGCAAATGTAGAGATATAGACTTTATCTTGGGAAGGATGTGCAAGTACTCTTGATGATAAATGACACTTGCTTGGGAAAGCTACTTAAAAACATAAAACAATTGCTTTTCTTTGTGATGCTTGATGTACTTGAGTAAATAGCCCCAAGTCTATATGGATCTTGGAAAAGAAATATTTATTAAATATTTGAGAGGCTTCTTGGTGTGAAAAATGATCATGACTACCACAGCAAGCAGTAGACAGAGACCCCATAAACGGAATGCTTAATGTACTTAATGTCAGGTGCTGAAAGTATTTTCATTTTGTCCCTAATGCACCGAAAATGTTTTTATACTACAGCATTTGATGGGTCCTGTCACTCTACTTCTGCCATGACCCCACAGGATCATCATTCTGTTCATTTCTTTCAGTGCATTCTTACTTATAATAATGAACTAAAAGGCAAGTAGAGTCATCCAAGGTTTAGATAAATGAGAAAGAACTATGTAGTCTTGAAATTGAGAGTTCAATTGATTGTACATAGACCCATTTGAAAACCAGTATGACAACATGTTTTAGGGCTTAACACACCGCATATGGATCAAGGACACAAAATTATTCGTGTGGCAATGCTTGTTATTCTAATGCAGCCCTTGGAAACTTTCTTTTCCAAGTCATGAAAAATCTGTTTTCAGACATATCATCAAGTTAATAAAATGAAATTGCATGCATGCCTTACTTTCCCATCATCATCCACATTATTAGAAAGTGAGTGTCATCATCAAGTAGGATTTATTAAAAGCTCACATGCACTAAGTGCTTTCATTTTAAATTCAAGTGAGGATTCTCTTACATATTTTATATGCATATTTTGGCAGTGTGTCTATTATTGAGCTTTTATGACAATTTTTAGTGTCTGATGTAATTTCTGAATTATTTGCTCCTTATCACAGGGTGTCCACTGTAGCCGAGTAGCATAACTTCTTCCATTGCAGACACCAGTTTGTCCCTATTAGCTACACATGCTGGTCTCCTATTAGCTTCTTTCTTCTATTTTAGAAATAATGTTAAGAGGAATTCAGGTTAATGATGCTGTAGGATGGTGGGATATGTTTCTGTTACCTGTTAGTCAAAGTGAGATCCATGGACCCTCTTTGAGTAGCATTGGCATCACCTGGAAATTGTTAAAATGCAGTACCTCGGGCCCTAGCCCAGAGCTGTTGAATCCGAAGCTGCATGAAAATTAAATCCCCGTGTGATTCAGATGCCCTGTAAGGTTTGAGAAGCACCACTATATTTAGTTTCCATTGTAAACTAGTTTGAAATCAAATTATTATAGTCAAGGTTTGTAACAAGATAAGTTGGGTGCTCTTCACTTCCCTGAATATCAAATATAACCATATCAGTGTGGGGGACTTTAACGTTTTTATCCGTGAGACTGCTGAACCACTCAAGTGAAAGTTATTATACAAATTAATTATTCCTTAAGTGATAGCTCCTGAGTATATGTGTAGCACCTTCTCTTCTTAATATCCACTGTCGCTTTCACCTTTGCAAGGTAATTTTTTAAATAGTATCATCTGTTAACAAAGTGCAGTACTAATTCATCGTGAATGAGAGTGGACATTTAGCACTAAAATAGCAAAATAGCAAAACTGTAGTTATTGATAATGTTTTGAGCGTGGGACAGTAAAAGGAACACAGGATGGAAGGTGAGAAGAAATGGTTTATAGTCTTAACTCTATCTTGTGTTAGTTATGTGCTGTGAGGTAAATTAAAGATTTAGAGTCTCAATTTCTTCCTACTTAAGATAAAGGAATGAGCTTACACTAGAATTCATCTAATATTTTCAATGATAATATTTTAAGGATAATATTCACAATAAGAATTTTTATTCATGTTTAATTATAAGTACATACTGAAATGTCCATATTACTAGGATTTCATGTATATAAAAGGCAAGGGTGTTAAGGTTAAAGATAGACTTAGATTCAGACACACCTGCCATTTACACGAAGTCGTTTGTCATTAAACAATTTATTTTACTTTTATACTTAATATCTCTACGGGGTTGTGAGAATTAAATGAGATAATGTTTATAATATGTCCCCTAGTACAGTGCCTTACACATAAAGGTCATTAATAATTGGCTCTTATCACTTTTCATCTTCTGTAACTAAAATAGCAAAATAGCAAAATAGCAAAAATGTAGTTATTGATAATGTTTTGGAGAACACTACATTTAGACATGAATACTCATTATTTTTCATAACATTGGTATCTACATGATATAAAGGATTGCTAATTCTAAAATACTTTCAAGCCTTGAGTAGTGTGATAATCAAATATGCCTGTAATTACAAGATTTTTAAACTGAGTATATTCATCTGATATGTTTTTGATCCTAGAATAGCAGTTTATGGCTCTAAGTTGTCTGATATTATTAGTTGATTTCTGGTGGATTCTGAGGGAAGGAAGTAAATCAAATGTATAGATTTGAGGTTTTAAATATGACTGCTCAGTATAATCACCTGCGAAGGTCTTAAAAATACCCATGTCCAGGCCCTACTTGTAGTTTCAGAATAAATGGGTCTGGGGTAATTCTTAGGCATCAGGTTTTTAAAAGCACTTATGTAAATCTAATGTGCAACTACAGTTGAGAATCTCTGGTGCAGATAAGCTCTTGAATTCATTGTTGGCAAATGCTATAAATGAACAGAATATATTGACAGATTTCTTAAACAGATGAGATTCAAGCCCTGTCAACAACTTATATGTGAGTACACTTATTATGCACAAACATGCTCACCCATCAAATCTAAGGAAATACTTGGTAAAAGCCAAACAACATATTTTCAGTGAAAAAATTCTATATACAACAATAGAGAAGTAATTTAAGGATAATAATTAAAAACTCATAATTTTCTGAAATGCTTTGTTGTTAGAGTACTTCCCATTGGTTCATGTGGTGTTACAGTCCTTCATTTAAAAAATAAAAAGTTTTATGCCATCTTCATTCTTACACAAATTCAGGATACATATCAAGACAATTGGAAAATTATTAAGTGATTAGATTAGGATCTACTATTATTATAAATATTTGATTTAGTTACTATTTAAATATGGAATCAAATTTTCAAGATTTAAGAGTATTTGTGACTTGGATTTTTCTCTTCATTATTAGCACATCTTACAATGTTCACAAGCGCCCATACTTAAATGTTCAAGGTTATACAGGATATACTTGCTTGTTTACAAATAAGCAAGACTCAGAAAACTTACCATAATTTGATCTAAAGACAAACTAGAATAAGACAGTTTCAATATAGTAGATTGTTGCCTCTGATGCCTTCTAATACAAAAGAATTGAATCAATTCATGTGTTGCTTGATTCAGAGCTTGTTTCTAGAAGACTGATGCTTAGCACATTTCCTGAATGTGGATCTTTTTATTAGAGAAGAGTTTTTCCCCCGTATACTTGAATTTTCTCCAGAAATTTTTGTTTTTGTTAAATAGTATTTTTACTGGAGGATTTTTTCCCCCAAAGTGGGTATTAGACATTTTTCAAAAGCCTTCTGACTCTTAAGATTTAGATAGATTCATTGTCTTGAAATGATGCAGCAAACAATTCTCATAGAATCTTTAAATAAAATTACATTGTCTCATTCTTTCTTTCTTTCTTTCTGTCTCTCTCTCCTATATGTATGTGTTTACACATGCACATGTGTGCAAACTAGCAAAGAATAATTATTTGTAAATTTTATGATATAAAATTGGTTTGCTCAGATAATCAAACTCTAAATTTGTTATCAATTTAGCAGATAAAAAAATGAAAATAGTTGCATAAAAAGAGAATCTTCCTAGACCAACATGAGCTAAAAAAAGGAGAGTGGTACTAATATATATGTGTATAAGTGGAAGTATAAATATATATATGTATGAATGTGCTTATAAGTGCATATATTTACCCAATTTTGAGATTTTTTGATATGCCCAAATTTGCTACTTTTTTGTTAAAATGATTTATAAAGTAATCTTACTGTTTCTATCATATATATATTTAGAATAGAATTTTATTCTTTTTTTATTTATTATTGCTTAAATCATATTAACTGGTATTTCTTATATAAAAGGAAGTATCAAAAGGCTTAATTTAAAAAAAAAAAAAACCTACATTTCTGGGGTACCTGGGTGGCTCAGTTGGTTAAGTGACCAGCTCTTGATTTCAGCTCAGGTCATGATCTCAGGGTCCTGGTACCAAGTCCCATGTCCTGCTCCATGCTCACTGGGGAGTCTGGTTGAGGATTCTCTCTCCCCATCCCGCTGTGCCCCTCCCCCTGCTCATGTGCTCTCTCTCTAAAATAAATAAATCTTTAAAAAAAAACACTATATTTCTGTAAAGTCATAGATACACCTTACAAAAGGAAATGAAGATAAACAGGTTTAGAATATCAGGGAACCATTATCTTTTTGTGAGTTTTTTTTTTCTCTGTACTGTAATTCATTGATAAAGTATGATAATAGACACTAGGGAACAGACAAATCAAATGAAGGCTCTATTCCTGATGACAAATATAATCTTGTGGCTCAGCTCTTATTTTATAGATAGGCTAATTATCATCCACAGAAAATAATTTTGAAATAGATCATAAACATAGATAGTTAAAAGGGGAGCAGGGATAAAAGTCAGTTCTTTCCCTTCATATCTCACTATGCTACTCTAATTTCAGTACCTCTCTATTTCAGTCTTTCTGATTTCCTTTGTCAAACTCTAGGGATACTGATTCAAAATGCATGATACATTTTTGTACTCTTCAGGCTTTCATTGGTGCTAAAAATAAATATTGATTTTATTCCTGCTTAAAAATCCTGATATATGTCCTAATCATAAAAATTAAGAATAATTTAATTCGGAGTTATCTCATGGTAAATGAGTTTTGTTTAAAAACATTTATTTTAAGCTTTATATATTTTTATCCAAATCACTAATCAAAAATATCTGTCCTTAAAATTTCTGTTCTGCTGAAATTTTAAACCACGAATACAAATTCCAGCCTTTAGATTTTACATGGTAGCAAACAATGCTCATTTTTACTTCATCTTGGAATCCTTTTTTTGTAATGTAAGAATATTTTAAGTTTTAAAATTGAAGTTTTAAAGTTGTATGTTAAGCAAAGGATAATTTTAATTTATGTAATTGATAAATATCTATTAAAATACCACTTAACATCTTAGGAAAACAATTGTATCATGATAAATAATATTCTTGAAATTGCAACAGACAACCTAAGATCAAATGCAAAACATAGTAGAAATTCCACTGCATCCTGAACAATACAAGTGTGCTATTGCTACAGTATTCACCTTTTTTTTTTGAGGATCTAGCTAATGCACAATTATAGTAAAATATGTAAAATTTTAACTATTAAAAAGAAGTGTTCATTATTTGCAGATGATATGATAGCCTCAAAATTCCAAGGGAATCAATGAACAAACTATTAGAATTAATAAGAGAATCCATCAGGATGGATGGATAAAAGATCAACATACTCAAATCAATACTATTACTTTATATCAACAATAACCAGTTAAAACATAATAGAAAAAAACTCATCCAAAATAGCAATAAATGAGAATACATCTAATAAGAAATGCACAAAAATTAAAATTACTGAGCTAGAAGCAGTTACTGAAGAACCATTTGTCTGTAATAATGAAAACAAAGATTCCCTACCAGAAATGACAAATATTTGTTCCTAAAATGTTGCTTTAAAATAAACATTTCTAAATTAAATCATACTTCCCCAAAGACTTTCATAGCAATATGAGAGTAATTTCTATCAGAAACTATGACCCACCAGCATAGTATTTACTACTAAAATGCTTTTTTTTTTTTAATGGAGAAAAATAGTACTGCCAATTAGTTAGAATGCTCATTGGTATCCATGGACATGCAAAGGAGACCATTTATAAGGGGTTATCCTCAACATTGCATATAAATTGCTGGCATATACCTAAAATAATACATAATTCTGTATCACGTAATACATGTATCTAGGTAGCAGTAGATTACAGCCTGGGAACAAGTCACAATTGACAGTCATGGACAGTCTAACAGAGGAGAAATGGAGAAGAGTTTTAATTATTGTCACTAGGCAGGGCTTCATTTGCTACTTTATTCTTCCAGTCCAAATGTAAGTAGTTTCTCTAACTGCATCAAGCACATTAATGAAGCTGTGGGAAAAATAGATATAATACAGTATACAATACAGTTTATTTGTGTTTGGCATGGGAATGAAGTAGGGTTTTTATTGTTTTATTGTGTGATTTTTAAAATATTTTTTATTACTTATTTGTTGATTTGCTTAGCTGCATAATTCCTTCCATTCAGAATCCTACAGTACAAATGATAGCAATAGTGGTAAAGATATTTTGTTAGAACTTTTTTTTAAGAACAGCCTGTAAGAAAACAACTTTTCGATATCTGATACAGGAGGGTAGAAAGTTCCAATTAATAACTAAAAACTCACACACACACACATTCAGACCCCTGCTCCCAACGCACAATTTGTTTCCAAACTTCAAGTCAGTTGCTATCGTAACTAATTGCTCATTTTTTCAAAGAAAAATAAAACCTGTACCATCAACACTGAGCTTTAATATTCCAGGTTTAAATTTGGAGGAAAAAAGTTCATTCATGAATACTATTTTTGGCAGAACATTGAAGACCTAAACAGATAAAAACAAAAATTAAATATATGAAAAACAGTTTGACCAGAATTTCCCAAAACCCTTTTTTTGCCATTATGTAATAGCACTAGTAATTAAGCATATGCATTTTTAATTTATTTTTATTTTTTAAAGGCAATTCATATATATTTTTTAAGATCTATTTTTAGATTTATTTACTTCTTTGTGGGAAAGAGTGTGTGTGTGTGCCAGCAGGGGGACGGGGGGAGGGCGGGCTGAGAGAGAGAATCTCAAGCAGACTCCCTACAAGCAAGGAGCCTATTGAATGGAGCTCTATCTCATTACCCTTAGATCATGACCTGAGCCAAAACCGAGTTCGTGGCTCAACCAACTGAGCCACCCAGGCACCCGGCATATGTGTTTTTTTTTTTTTTAATGTTTTTTAAATGTTTTAAAAAAAAATGTTTACATGTATTCTTATTTAAAATTGAATCTTCTTAACTAATAATTTAAATGACTTTTTAAAAATGTCTTGATTTAAATCATGCTCACTCTAACTTGGGATATATGTTTCCTGAATTTAATTTCTAATGATCCAAAGCAATAAAATCCAAGAAAAGGCTTTAGGTGATAATCAGCAAATAGAGCAGATTTTAGAAATACAGAGCTAATGGCACATACAAATGCCATAGTCACAGGCACATATGAGATGACATAAGTCTCACTATCAAATTGTATATTTTGAAACATCCAACAATTTGGATCATAGAACAAGATAAAGTTATGAAATTTGAATCATGAGTTAGAATGAAAGAAAAGGGAACTAATAATGTTACAAACTTTCAGTGGGCTCTCATTTCAGTTGGCTTTAAAAGGAAATTAATCAGGTGCCTTCGGGAAAAAGGGAATTGTATTTGAAGTGGACTATTTTATTAATATTTTAAAATGGAATAAAGATTTTTTTAAACTAGTCAATTATCTGGAAATGAGAACAAGAGTTCCACCTTGACAAGCAGAATGTCTTAAAATAAATACTGGGGGTGTATTAAAACTCATTAGAAAATGCATGGAAAAAATTTCCTGTTTCACTTGACAGCTCACTCTAACGCATTAGCAGCTTCCTCCTGGGTGTTGGAATTAATTCTGCCACAAATATATTTAGTATGTTTCAGGTCTCCTCCCCAGTAGGTTTCCGCACTTCATTCTTCAAGTTATTGCTGCTTTTCTGTATCTCGTGCTGTGTAGAGAAATGATAAGATATTGAAGGAAAACCGATTACTTTGGATAGTCAACATAATCTGTTCAATTGTTTTTGGTACGGTGCTTCTTTTCCCCAAGGAATTCTCAGAGCGTTTCTCTGCCTTTGCTAACCTTGCTCCAGGAAGCAAATTTGTATGAATTGTTATGCATTCTGTTTCCAGTGTGAGATGGAATTGGACTAATATTACTGTTGTCACTCATTCTCCACAGAATACTTTGTTCCGTACCAGTAAGAATGACGATTTTGAGATACTCTTTAAAGAGGAATATTGGAAGAGGACATGTCCTAAAAATGAACTATTTACACGATTCTGACATAGGCTTGCTTTCTATTCTTGTTTGTTTTTGCCCAAGAATGATCAAATGATCTACTTTTCCCTTGTGATCATCTATTCTTTTCTTTGATAGGACTTGTTGGACTCACGTTTTAGGGAAGATAAATGGAATCTTATGCAAAATAATAAAAGAGACTCTCAGATATTTTACCCTGAACTGTAATTTGTAGTTGCTAAGTAGAGCTATATATTTTCATAGGGTTTGTGATCATAGCCACCATTTTTCTTAATCTTGCCTCTTTTTGGTCTCATTTTGTTCATAAAGAGAAAGGGCTATTGTTCTTCGAGAACGGCTTCCTACCTCAGGAAACTTTAGAGAAATGATCATTTTTAGGGAGTAGTTAGGTATAGTGGCAATAATATATGTTTGAGTGCTTGTTGTTCAGACTAGACTACTTTATAGTTTTTTTCTTCCTTCTTCTTTACCGGCTGAGTGAATAATGGATGGTAACTCTTCTCCTAGGAAGGTGGACTACAAATGCTATTGGTTTAATTTAGATCATCTTACTAAAATTTAACTGGCAATGTGTACGTTTTCTCTTCACCAATGTGCCTCATGTCACCGGCTGGATGTATGTTCAAAATAGTATTTACATAACATATATATATATAGATATATATATGTGTGTGTGTATATATATGTCACATATATGTGTGTGTATATATATGTATATATATATACACATATATGTGTGTATATATATATGTGTATATATGTGTCACATATATATATGTCACATCTATGACATATATGTAAGAAAGGGGGAGGGGTGGGAGAAAGAGGGAGAAAGAATGTTATAAAAGGGAGATTTGGGAAGTTATCCTTATTTCTACAGACATAGAGGCTTAAAGTAAAATTACATCATATAAGAGGGATTGTAAAACTCTTTTTTAACAGATAATACGAATTTTCCCTTAATCTGCAAATTAGTAAACTTTCATTTATCATGAAAATAAACAGTGCAATGATGGTTGTAATCTGAAATAGTTTTATCTGTGTTTCTCTGAATAATTTTGCATTTAATTTGGAGATTTAAAATTTCTTTCATGTGGATCTACTAAATGGAATTTAGTAGAATATAGTTAAAACTATATAATATATCCTAAAACCAATACAATTTTAGTCTACAAGATAGACTGTTCCATTTCAAAACATACTAGGTTGATATTCTATTTCAATTTAAAATTAATTAGCTCTTGATAATTGAGGTTTAACTGCTATTAATTGTTTCTCTTTTTTAAAAAATCATTTTTCTTTCCAGTCCCTAGATTTCTCATTTGTAAAATAAATAGATTGAAAAAAATTTTAAATATACCTTCATGCTCTTAACCTCCTTGATTTATAACTGTGCTTATAAACTGTATCAAGCTCATAATTAACATTTGCTCTCTGAAAGAGTGACTTCAAGCATTGGAAGATCTAAATAAGATTATTTCTTTTGTAGCCTCTTCAAAATCCAAATATGCCTAATGTTGAATGATTGAAAACTGACCTTAAAGTTTGTGCTGATATTCATTCTTTTGTTCATGAGCAGGTAACTTATGCCATAGAATGTGTATATGACTCATTCCGGCCATCTTCACAAAGGAATTATTTGCTTAGCAATCAGCTTCAATTGTGTATACCACGGAATCAGATACTCAACTTTACTCTGGTCCAGATTTGGTTTATATAAAAAATACAATTATTTACTTTCAACCATAACATTATTTTCCGTAAAGCATAACAACAACTTATTAAGAACCTACTCCCATGCCATACAATGTTCTAGGGGGTAAGCAAATAAGCAATACAAGCAATCAGCCATGTTTTGCTCTCTTTGAGGTTTCATTTGAGTGTGTCTGTGTGGATGGTGTGGGGATGGGATTAGACAATAAACAATTGAATGAGTAAATGGGGTAAAATGCTATAATAAATTAAAACAAACTACAGAGACATAGAGTAACTGGCAGGCTCCTTCGGATACTGTAGTCTGGGAGGTAAGTTTCAAGAGGTGGCCTTCGTCATCCCTTATTGTTACTATCCTTGAAGCACAGATGGGAGAGTAATCACGTAAGGGCCATGTCAACATTTTTCTGGCTTTCTATTGCCTTAGACTGTAGCAGGTGTTTCTAAAGCCTGCGAACCATTAGACATCGGGTAGGCCAAAACTAATAGATACCCCCCAACTAGGAATGGAACCCTGGAGTCTGTACTTCTAAAAATTCCCAAAGTGACGTAACATTCAAACATATGCAGAAACTATTTGGGGTTCAAACTGTCGAATGATGTTTTGACTTTATAACCTGGTACCACCAATCTTTTCAGCCTTTCCTCCTAAACACAAGAAACCCTCTTCCCCCACACACAGTAGTGATATACATATGCTGATGTGCATATATATCATCATCAGACTTATATTTTCTCCTGACTGGATTGCCGTCAGGAGCAATTCAAAAGCACATGAATTCCTCTACTGTCTGTTCTACCACTGCGTACCACCTAACTCCTCCCCTGGTAAAATCTTGTTGACCCTTCAAAGTCAATTAATTTTTACCTCCTGTGTGATGTATCATAGGGTGGCCTAGGAGTGCAATTTCCTTTATGCTCTCATAGCATCCTGTGCATGTCTTTATTTCAGCATTTATTCCATGTTATTTCCACTCAATTTTTCTTTAAAGTAGGATTAGGTAACTTTTTAATCCAAGCAAATAAACCTATCAAAACTAGAGAGACTGCCAGAATGTTAGCATAGGGGTGGGCCAGAGAAGTTTTGCTCTGAGATGGCTTGAGAATAACAGACTCAAAGGTAATAAAAGTAAGTTTCAGTATAATAAGAGTTATTAATTTTGCTAACTGGAAATTATGGTATACCTTAGTTGTAACTACTTCCAATTTCTTCTTAATACTTTCCTTATATCTGCTTCATTAATGGGGTTTGATCAATCAATGTACTGTTACAAAATAATTTTAAAAATAAAATAATGAATATGAGTGAAGAACTCCATGTTTTTAAAAATTTTGATTCACCACTTTTACATTATTTGTTTTTTCTTTAGTTGAAAAATATTCTTGATATTTTACTTAAAATTAAGTTGTTTTATGGGATTTCTTACTGAATATTTTTTTTCTAATGTAGTGGTAACTATCTTTTATTCCTTAACATAACAGGCCTATAATTCACACTTTACTTTGCCCTAGATTATTTTGCAGCACTGTTGTATGAATAGAATCCTCCAATGCCTTCAGAAAATCAACCTCATATTAAGTCTAATGTTACATAGTCCAAATTTTCATTCCAGTCTAATTAAACATCAGATAAATTTATTTAATGATTTTTTTCATTGGTACTTAGTACTGCTTTCAAGGCAAAACCTCTTTGCAAATATTCTGTAAAATTCCTTAACCAGTTTCTCCTTGAGGTATTTTTTATAGACTAAGCCATTGTTATGTCATTCCACATTTGTCCTCTTTTGTATATCATGTTTTCTCTTATTTCTCTCATTTCCCTGAGGTCTTGAAATGCTACAGGGAGATTTGTTTTTCATTTCATAGTACTATATTAGTATTATTAGTATATTTAAGATATAGTAGTAATCATTTCATCTAGGTTAATATATAAGTAAGCTTAAGAAAATTGTTAGTTTATTTATTTTTTTTTAAAGATTTTATTTATTTGAGAGAGAGAGAGAGAATGAGAGATAGAAAGCACGAGAGGGAAGAGGGTCAGAGGGAGAAGCAGACTCCCTGCTGAGCAGGGAGCCCGATGTGGGACTCCCGGGACCCCAGGATCATGACCTGAGCCGAAGGCAGTCGCTTAACCAACTGAGCCACCCAGGCGCCCAAAATTGTTAGTTTAAAAAGAAAATTGTTGATTAAAAACCCTCTATCCTCTTTTTAATTGATATACTGGCTTATATCTCTTCTTAAATTTTATTCACTGATTGCATTTATTTGACTGAATTTTCCCAACGGCAATTGATATCTGGATTCTCAATATTAAATACTTTATAAAAGTGCTATTGTTTTTAGGAAAGTGCAACTAATATTATTGGCATTGCCTTTAGTAATTTAGAAGCACTGTGAACACTTGTGTGTGTGTGTGTGTGTGTGTGTGTGTGTGTGTGTGTGTGTATTAAATATTTTGAGAAGATGCTTTCCAAAGGCCTACTTTTCAAAGGAGGAACAAAAAGTGTTGGCCTTCGATTATAATATGAAACATTGATTTCTTGATATATTTATTGTAAGACTTGTGATAGGAACATGTATTTCATTTATGCTTGGAAGTTTAAATATATTAATAATTCTTTGCTTCTATGTAAAACATGTAAAGAGAAGGGGTCCCTTACTGGTTCTATCCAGAGAAGTAGAAACAATGTGACATCCGGTGTCACTGTGGGCCACTGTATTTTATTTTAAGTAGCTGTTGTTACTTCCACAGAAGCATCATTAATGTCCATTCACAAGATAGTTTTCTTTGTTTTCCTTTTGCAAGCTTGCTAATGGAGTTCCATTTTCATTTACTATCTCTTGCAGGTGTTTCTGTCAAATAATTATTTTTCCATCTAGGGAAACCAGCTTCTGCATCGTGGATAGAATTATTCTAAGCTGTCTTTTATTTTTGAAATATTTATTTATGTTTCTCAAGAAATTCAGTTCATGTAATTCTCAATAAAGTGAGAAGTAAATAAAATACATGTGGGCCATCTTTGTGCATAAGACATCGTGACAATGTTAGGGACTCTTTATTTAATCATTTTTACCAACAGATATCCTCCTGAGGTGTGTGTGTGTGTGTGTGTGTGTGTATGTGTTTTTCTTCTTTTGTTTTTCTTTTGTTTGGGGTGGGTAGAGGGAAGAGAGTTGATTCGGGTCAGCAAATTCCCAAGTTAAATATATACACACACACACCTATATAAGTATATATATTTATATGTATATAAATATTTATATGTGCATATAAATGCCCAAGGTAACAAAATATTTACATATATGTGTATATTTATGTGTATATATATGTGTGTGTGTATATATGTGTGTGTGTATATATATATATACACACACATATATATATATACATATATATATGCCCAAGGTAGCAAAATATTGTCTTTGTTTTCCTAAACACTGTTTTTAAAGCAGACTAAAGATTCATTCTCATGGGTAGACATTCAGCAAGCTTTCAATTATAATATTTTCCTGGCAGCTTTAACAATGGAGAGATTATGGTGGGTATATCTATTTACACACTGATTCCCTCCTAAACAAAACTCCCTCTATCCATCAGTTTATCTATCCCACCATCTACCCATTCCCCCAACCCAGGGTCAGGAAATGCACACTAATGAGCTGAAGAAACTGTGGGAAGACAACAGCTGTAGGAATATACTCCAGATACACAAAGCTGGAGTTCTATACGGTACAGGATCAGTCCACATCACTTGGAGAGCTCCATACATTAAGTTAGATCTGAGGTTGAAATATGCCTGGGAAACACAAAGTTAGGACTTAGGACACTGAGGAAATAAGATATAGTCCCAATGGCCTATTTAGTCAGAAAATTCGTTGAGAATAACGCTCACCAGCATTTCCTCAGGCACTGTGTGATCTAACTTAGTTATGTCTATAATCTTCCACATGATCCCTGATGTAGTGGTGGCTTGGGAACGATTTATACAAGTGCTCAGAATAAAATGAATTTCTAATCACAAATATTTAAAATATTTTAAGAACATCTATAAGATACAGGATACAAACTGCATGTAAATTTTGTGGTTTTGTTTGATTTTGTATGTAGCATTTGTTGCAAGATTGCTTCATATGGGATCTTTAACTTATACCACATATTTTTCTGAAGATTGTCCTATGGTAATGAATTAGTCACTTTCAAATAAGCTAGACTCACGCCAGTGATTTGGAGTAATAGAATCTTTGTCTCATCAATCTCATGAACCCATTTAGGCCCCATTTCAAGAGTAGTGTTAAGTCTATTTCTAAATGTGTATTCTATTTTTATATTATGCCAATCAAATATACTCTCAAAGGGAAGCTGAGTGAATGGCTCAATTATGGCCATTGATGTCTTTTCCCTCAATTTCAGGACCAGTGCTTTTGAATTACTGTGGGCAAAACTTGGGTCTTCCCCATGGGGAAGAATAATGGAAGAAAGGAAAAAAAAAATAGGATTTGATACTACAGATTTAGAGTTCAGCATTTTATCTTAAATCTTTGTTCCCTTGACTGTAGTTATGGAGTTATATTCATTTGTGATTTGTCAACAGTTTTAAAACCTTGCATTTGTTTTATTTGCCCATTTAAAAATCATCTCTGCCAAAAATTTCATAGTTTTGCCAAAAACTCAGATACTTTCACATAATATACAAATGCAATTATCAAAATGTGATACAATAAATAAGAGTCATCCACTCAAAAAATTTTTTAAGAGTTAGGACACTTTTATTTATTTTTACTTAATTTTTTTATAAAGATTTTTATTTATTTATTTGACAGAGACACAGCAAGAGAGGGAACACCAGCAGGGGGAGTGGGAGAGGGAGAAGCAGGCTCCCTGTGAGGCTCAATCCCAGGACCCTGGGATCATGACCTGAGCCTAAGGCAGACGCATAAGGGACTGAGCCACCCTAGGTGCCCCTAGGACACTCTTTTAAACATAAGTTAAACATGAATATTTTTTCTTTTAGTTGTTTTAAGCATTCTAATGAGTATTAAAATCTTCCTTCAATGATAATTTTTACACAAAATTAGAAAATCAATGCTAAATCAGAATATTTACTTTTTGATTGTCTACACTATTTGTAATTCGTAGTGTACTTATTATCTATAAATAGCAGCTATTACAAAGAAATGGATATCAATCATACCTTTGACAAATTACAGCTCTGTCAAACCTGGCAATAAAAATTATATGAATTTTTTTACACGTATATCAATTTTCTTAATGACCAAACATGACACAACCGTTAGTACGGTTTTATTTTTTGAGTGTAAGTGTGTCTGAATAAGCTGATATAATTATCCTAAACGTGATGACGGCTGTTGTGAACTAGACTATGTGTTGTTTTTTTCTGGCCAGGATTTGGATTTTTTTACCATCATCTTGTTTTGTTTTGTTTTTGACAAATTTCAAAATTTCATACTTCTCTCTGATAGCAGTATTCTAATGCAATCACACTGCAGTCGTTTTTTCCATACAACTTCTTCCTAGTTACCGAGTTTCCATTTTAGACCAGCAGAACATTTGCCTAAAGCATTTTATCATACTTAAACGTTCAGAGCATGATAAATCCTGACAATTTACTATATTTTTTATTATGCACCCTACCTGATTTTATCTGTTGGTGTTCTTCTCTTTCCCCAGCTAAGATGTGCTCTTTATCTCAAAATGTGGTGATTGTGTGGGCTAAAAGTATTGATGTGTCAGCATATGGCCAAATAGTTGGAGGTGAAATGTAAGTAAACAACTAAGAGAAAGTCAATGTGAATTTTTCTTTTATTCATTTAAAACAATTTCTGAAATATACAGCATGGCTGCACTTCATATCAAATTATCCTTATGGAGAGACTAGATTCTGTTCCTTTAGGTTACCTAGAACCATATGCTCAGGACATTAAATGGGAAAATTAGTTTCATCTGCTATCTTTTAAACACTTCAACCTAAGGAAAAAACAATTGTAGATTACCTTTTCAAAGGTTTCTGTTTTCAAATAAAAATTTATTTCTATACAAGCAGGAAAGTCTTTTTCACTATATTCTGAACCTTAAAATGAATGAAGGTTCAATTAAAAAAAAAAAAAAGTGTATTACTTCCTGCACCTGATGTAAATGCCTAAGACTAATACTCCCAAGGTATGGTTTAAAAAGGAAATATAATGTACTTCAGAACGTTTTAGCTAGATGTATAAACCACAGCATCATCAGTGGTTCCTAAAAGAGTTGTCTAGAACTGTCCTCGAAAGCTAACATCAGGAAGATAGCCAGCAATTCCTCGATTAAATAAGGATGAATCTGACTTTGTATAGTAATCTTACTTATAATTTAACAATTTTCTTATGAGTTTTCAGGAAAAAAATATTTCTATTTTTGGAAGCGCTTTGAATTTTATGATAGCATCAGAGCATAATAGTTAATGACATGAATCTGAGTCCTAGGACCTCGATTCCAAACCTGACCCTTCTATGTAGTAGTCATGTGATCTTTAGCAAGCTACTTAAGAACTTTGTGTCTCAGTGCTGCCAGGTATACAAGGGAAATCTTTTTAGTGTCAAACTCATAAGGTTTCTATTTAATATTTTAAAATATTTTGAATGTCTTGTATGGTGGCTAGCATTGAATAAACTCTCTATAAGCAATGTTAAATAATGGACACATATTAAAATACTTCTAAAAGTTTTTGCTCACAAAATAGAAAATATATCTATTGATATAAATTTTTAAAAATAAAGTATGTGTGGTAAGGTGATAGGAAAAGAAAGGAAAGAAAGGAAGGGAAAAGAGGAAGGAAGAAAGAAAGAGAGGAGGATGGGAGAGAAGAAAAGCAAAATGAGATTTGCCTCAGGGACAGTTGCCAGGACAAATCTTTATAAACCGTGGTGGAGAGGGCATATTATTTTTTGTGCAGCTAAATTTCTTATGTAGTAAATTTTTCCCACATAAGGGAATAAAACAACCTAAATAATAATAGAAGTTCTCCCCAAATTTGTCCTGTCAATATCAGGATTCTTGTGTTCAACTCTGTATTCTCAAAAAAGAAATATGACCTCAAGGATCTGTTAAAAGGGTTTTCTATAGATTATCTTATAGGTGGTCTTCAGTTTGTTTCATTATGGTGAATATAAAATCATGTGTACTTTGGATTTTAAGATCTTCAGTGACAATACATGTATTTTTTAAAGGGGATGGGTAATTAAGTCAAAATAATTAATAAAATTTGTAAAAGTTCACGTGAATTGAGCCTAGACTCTATGTTTAACTGAAAATAAGAACAAAATTCAGCTTTCTTTTGTTATGTATTATATGTGATTCTTTGTAAAAGCTGTTAATATATGGTCATTTTTTAGGGCAAAGAGAGATGTTTAATTAGAAAGCATAGCTCTATCAGTAAGTTCATTTTCTGGTTATTTTTTAATCACCACAGTTAGGGGCTATAGGATTAGATTTTCTTCTATGTAGGGGCGCCCGGGTGGCTCAGTCATTAAGCATCTGCCTTCGGCTCGGGTCATGATCCCGGGGTCCTGGGATCGAGCCCCACATCAGGCTCCCTGCTCGGCGGGAGGCCTGGTTCTCCCTCTCCCACTCCCCCTGCTTGTGTTCCCTCTCTCGCTGTGTCTCTCTCTGTCAAATAAATAAATAAAATCTTAAAAAAATAAAGATTTTCTTCTATGTAATAACAGTATAATATAAATATATATATACACAATAATAAAAAGTTAGCTTTCATAGCATCATCTTCAAACAAAAATGTATCACATACTATAAAAAGTAAATTATCACCCAAATTGGATAATATTCAATTTATTTTTACCTCTGGTATGGTTATTTTCAAACAATCTTAATTAGTGATTATCATGAAAAAGTTAGAATATTTTTTCCATGTATTATGAAATGTGAATCTAACCTTACACATCTGACAGAGAGATTTTTCCTCCTGAAAACTGAACAATTTATAACCCCAAAAGGATGTATCTTTGAAAGATTAATCTATTTTGTGTCCTTTAGTTGGCTAATAGCTTCCACTTATTAAATATTCCCTGATGAGAAATTACTGCTTTTACCATCCAGTCTCCTATTTTAAAAACCCTACTTCACAGGTATTAGGAGAGATCTAAGTGAAAAATAAGCCCAGTGAATGGCTGTTCAATTAGGGTGTAAAACCTTTTTAAGTGCCATTTCAAAAAGTCAGACTATATACTTGATAGAACTTAGAGGAGGTCATGTGCTAAAGAATTATTCATAATGATTTAATTCATTCATTTTATAGATTACAGTTTCCTCTCCTCTATGATGCACAATGGATTTATGTGTTTAGCTCCCATTAACACTAATGGTAGTTTTGTGCATACAAGAGAAATACATTTAAGAGCAATAGACTCTTCCTATTAACTACTTCCCCCTTTTCCTTTCTAGACCTATGTAATAATTCAAATTTAAACAAAAATTTTATAATTACACAATAAGGACATTTAAATTATTGACAGATTTACTTTAGAGGGATCTCTGTATTTAAAAATCATCTTAAAATAATTGCCTTACAAATTTGGAGATTTTTATTTTTCCTTTATTCTGAATGTAATTATTTGGGATTAATTTTTCATGTTGCTTATTGCATGATAATTATTTCGGGATATTGCAACCTTGAAATTCATAAGTATAATGGATCATTGAAATCTTAAAGACACCTTTCCCCTAGTTAAAAATTCCAAAGAAGGTATTTTTCTCATTTTTAGGCTGAATTTGAGCCAACTCAAACCTCTTGATTTCATCATGGTTCCAGTATAGAGAATATTTAAGAAGGGGTAGCAATGTAAGGAGTGCACTTGTGATGAGCGCCAGGTGTTATATGGAAGTGTTGGATCACTATATTGTACACCTGAAACTAATATACACTGTATGCTAACTAACTGGAATTTGAATAAAAACTTAAAAAGAAAAAAAGAAGCAGTGGCAGTGTCTCAAAATAATCTCTCTTATTTGTGGATTACAAAAGCAAAATGTATGAGCATTTATTTGATGAGTTACTTGGGATTCAGCATAAAGACCCAAAGTTACTCTGAGTTTTATTTCTGGAGTTAGTAGACACAACTGCCAGTGTTGTCCAGATATAATGTGAACTAGAATGGAATAATTTACAACATCAATGTGGGCTATCCTCTTCTTTCTTGCTTAGACGAATTTATAAAGCCTGGAAGTAATAGATTTGGAGAGAAAGAGCACTTCTTCAATTAGCCAAGTTATGTTTTATTAATGTGGCAATATGCATAAATTATGAATCTATCTAAATATTAATTTACACGAGGGATATAAATGACAGCTATTCAAAATAATTAAAGAAAAAAATAGAACCAAAACATAGCTTTTATTACTCTTTTGCTAAAAATCCATCAATGAATTCCCATTGCATTTAGAGTGGCGGCCAATTTAATTATAACGGCCTATAGTGCTTTAAATAGAAAAATTGTGGAAAACACATATGTTATTGTACATTTTCCAGCAGTTACATTAAGGTAGAAAGAGACTGATGTCATTATGCATAATATTTAATTAAATCAATATATCTAAAAGATCATCTCAACATAGAATCAATATTGAAAATTATCAATGGGCTTTTTTATATTTTTTTGGCGCTCATCTTTGAAATCCAGTGGATATTTTACACCTAGAGCGTCTATGAACATGGATGCTAAATTTTACACAGGGATACTTATTTAGGTTTCATAAAATTCACCATTGAAGAAGTAGATTCACATACTCAATGTTTTAAATATACATAAAAATCTTCCAGTAACTGAATTGATTACCAAAAAAAATTGTAACATCTGTATCCACAGCAATGCTTCAGTTTTAAAATATAATTAAAAGTACATAAAATTAAAAATTCAATTCAATCCATTACATTAGCCACATTTCAATTGCTCAGTGGCTAGAGGTGACTAGTGGTTACCAAATTGTGTTGTGCAGTTTTATTTAATCACTCTGACCTTATTTTCTACTCTCTTTCTCACTTCTTTCTAGCTACATTGGCTACATTCCTCTCCCTTAAACCCTCCACATTCTCTCCTGCTCTGGGCCTTTGCACTGTCTGTTTCTTCTGCCTAAGATGCTTTTCATCCAGATACCAACATGGCTAACTCCCAGAACTCCTTCAAATCTTTGTTCAATCTCAGCTAACTCTGACTCTCCTATTGAAAAATCATTCCCCAGCTCCATATTTACTCAGTTTCAACCTTTTCTCCTTGGAACTTATTTCTTGCCATATCCTAAATGATGTACTCTTAAAAAAATGTTGATTATTTGTATTCTTTCTCCCTTGAATAGGATGTAAGCTTTAAGGTGATAGGAACTTTTATCACTTTTCTTCATTGAAATACACCAAGCCACTAGAACAGTGTCTAGCTCATAACTGATTTGAGTAAGTTTTTATTGAATTGATAATCAAATAGCTTCCTACAGTCTGGGTTTGTAAACTAAGGGCAGAAAATAGACCCTATAGAAGAAGAACTATTTCATGATAATTCTGTTTAAATCAGCCAGTTATTTTTTGCACTAAACGTCCGTTGGGAAGTGGAAAGTGTCAGAGAACATGTAAGAGAGAGCCAAGAAACCTCTAATTTCTGTTCTTATCTCTGTCGCTTTGTAAGCCAAGTCATACTTCCAGGATTGAGATTTTTCTCCTCTATATTATGAGGAAAATGGAACAAGCATCACCAAGTTTCCTTTTATTTCTAAAAATCCTACTCAGAGCTATTCTCTCAAATGACACTTCCAAAAAAGTTTGAATAAATCCATCCACTGGGAGCAAAATGCAATTTAGCATAGCTCAGTAAGCAATCTGATGCTATACATATTTTCAACACTCTGCACTCCAGAGAGCACTGTAAAAGCATAGCCCATAATGGGGAAAACAATGAACAAATAAATGAGAGGAAATTGTCATAGCCAATAGTGGAGACAATGAATAGTGAACTTATGATGGTCATGAACGCCTATATTGAAAGACGTAGGTATAAAATACATTAAATATGTTTAATTTAGTGCTCACACCCAAGCAATTTTTTTAATATCATAAGGGGTCATAAAACATAATTTGAATGATTAGAAGTTCAGCAAAGCCTAGAAATGATATAACATGCTACATTTAGGTTTTCTACTATAAATAATTGAGTTCTGCATGCCATGGAAGATGTGAAAGTAAATACCTGCAATTAGTGGGCTTTTAGTTAAGAATGGAATATTTGAAGTGGTAATATCAAGCCAGAATGTGGAAATTTCTTTATGAAACATCTACATTTTAATAAGATTCCAGGGGGTAGGAAAAATTATTCATGACAGAAAAGATAAAGAAAAACTTCGTTGGAAAGATGTTGTCAGAGCATTTTAACTTATGTCTGTGTTACATTTATTTAATAGTCTCAGTTTACTTTGTTCTTATTATTCTACTACCTCTCTAATTTGGTAGTAAATATAAGTATATATAAAACTTTATGGGGTGCCTGTTTGGCTCAGTCAGTTAAGTATCCAACTCCATTTCTGCTCAGGTGAGGATGTCAGAGTCATAAGATCAAGCCCCACATCAGGCTCTGTGCTGAGTGGGGTATCTGCTTGAGATTCTTTCTCCCTCTCTCTCTGCCCCTCCCCACTTGTGTGTCTCTCTCTCTCTGTGTCTCTAATATATAAATCTTTAAAACAAGAAGGAATGTATAAAACTTTAGGAGCAAGAAACTAGAACAAATTTCTATAATTATAACATACTTTCTCCAATAGGTGTATGTGTGTGTATGCATATATATACACATATATATAAAATTATGTGTTTTATATGAATTCGATTCTAGTTTCCAATCAGAGCAAAAACTAGTGAAAAATGATCTCTTTCATCTTTTGCTAAAGGGCAGATGGTTCAGTACTTGAAAAGAAAATGAAGAAAAATAGTGATGAATGATTAAATCAAAGTTAATGATTTTAAAAATGCTTGTTATTATAGAACTAAATCATTAGTTGGTTTTTATTTCTTTTTATTTTTGATTTAAAGATTTTATTTATTTGACAGAGAGAGACACAGTGAGAGAGGGAACACAAGCAGGGGGAGTGGGAGAGGGAGACGCAGGCCTCCTGCTGAGCAGGGAGCCCAATGCGGGGCTCCATCCCAGGACCTTGGGATCATGACCTGAGCCAAAGGCAGACGTTTAACAACTGAGCCACCCAGGCACCCCCATTAGTTGTTTTTTAAAATTTTAAAATCCTTTTGCATGATGATTTTACTGAAAGAGTACTTCCATTAATACTAGTAAAACTAATAAAAAATGAAGTTCCCATTTATTAATATCACCTATATTGCTAGGAGTATTCATTAGGTTAACTCTGTTCAAAAAGTTGTAAATGTTCACTTCAGAGTACACATAACCAAGAAATAAGTCATGCTGATGTTTCTTAAATACTGAAACTCTCAATCCATCTGCTCTCTATAGTAAGCCAAATAAGGGACTTCAGAAAAAAAAAACGTTTCTAGAATATGGTCGTTGTTCTTAGGACAGTTGTATATTTGTTATTGTAATTATGATTACTATTGTTATATTTTGTTCTGGGTTCTAATTATTAAAATGAGCACAATTTTTAATGTTTTCATTATGGAATAAAAAGATTAGATGTGTCCTTTGTGATATAAAGCTAGCATCATTTAGCCAAGTATGGTTTGTCTACATGCATAAAGTATACTTGAAATCAGGAATGTACAACCATGTTGGAAGTGAATCTCACTTACCAAAAGTAGTCATCATTTCTTGGTGGGTAATATCACATTAGAGCGTAGAAAGCTAATTGTATCAAAATCTAATTCAACTATTGAATTAAAATGTATTAAACCGAACTGATGAATCATGGAACCTTATACCAAAACCCAATGATGTACTATACTTTGGCTAATTGAATTTAAATAAAAAAGAATTTATTAAACTCTTGAGAGCTTATTACATACCAGCAATATTTTTCCATATACCCCATTAGATAACCACACAGAGACATCATCGAATGTATTTGTACAAAAAAGCCTGTTAGAAGTTACTTTAATTATTATGATAATTGTTGCAAAGCTTAACAGAAAAGGCAGAACATATTATTTAATTAGTGTACCAAAAAAAAGTGACAGGGTATATTTTTCTGAATTAACAAGCAAGATTTTCACCAGTTGGAACAAATGTATCACTTTGCTGAGGAGATGTTGAGACTGTGCTTGTGAGGGTGCAGAGAAGAAATGGGAAATTTCTGTACCTTCCTCTAGGGGAAGAGGGAGGAAAAATTTCCCTTGCCTTTCAAGGTCCTTCTAATTGGACTAAGAATAAAATTGACATGAGACAGATTGCAGGAGAAAATCAAATTTAATAGTGTATGTATGGGGAATCCACATAGACGTGAAATTGCAAAGACAGTAAAACAATATGAGGTTTACAAGAGCTAAGGAGAGAGGTTGGGGCCTGAGGATACAAAAGGGAGAAAGACCATTAGCAGGAAGATGAAAGGAGATGTTTGGAAAAGGAAGGTTGCTTTATTATGTAGATAAGTTTCTTAGATAAAGAGGAATCTCCATTAATAGCCCTCTTCTTGGTATAAGCAGGCAGTTGAAGCGGAGGTAAAGAGCTTTTCCTGGATCTGCTGGGTTTTGATTGTTTTTAACTCAAAATAATGTTCATGCCAAAGTGGCATCCTGGAATGCTCTGCCCTCCGTCCCTGCACCCTTGATTTTGCTGTGAACCTTAAACTGCTCCAAAAAATTAAAAAAAAAAAAAGTCTCAGTTAAAAAATAATAGCAAAAAAAAATGAACAAACAAAAACCCACAGGAAGTCTGAGAAACTCTCACAGACCAGAGGAGCCGATATATGATGACTTTATAAATTTAAGGTGATATCATAGATGGGATCTTGGGACAGGAAAAAAAAAAAAAAACAAGGAGAAAATTAATGAAATCTGAATAAAATATGGAGTTTAGCTAATAATGTATGGATAGTATCTGTGTTAGCTGTGACAAATGTACTGCAATGGTGTAAGATGTTCACAATAGGGGAACCTGGGTACAGAATTACTGAGGAGCAAGAATGCCGTATGTTTTGCAGGGAGCAAGAATTCCTGTCCCCTTCAATGTCCTTCTAGCTGGACTAAGAATCAAACTGACACAAAACAAATTAACAGGCGAAAATCAAATTTAATAGTTATATATGAGGAATCCACACACAGAAATTCCAAAGAGGGCAAAATGAGGTATATATATTATCCTGAACTAAGGAGAAGTGGGTAGAAGTCTGGGGCTTCAGAGGAAAAGGAATGCACATCACAGGGCAGTAAGAACAGATTTTTGGTAATTAGATGTTTGTCCTGCCATACAGATGAGTCACTCAGATAAACTGATCTCTACTAATAAACCCTTATTCTGGGAAAGATCCCCAATTTAGATTCTTCTATGCAGAACTTTCTCTTGAGCCTGAAGGATCTCAGTGGCCTTCCAACTCAAAATAATCTTCATGCCAAAGTGGCCATCATGGGATGGCCTGCCTTTGGCCCTTACAAGGTATATGGGAACTCTCTGTAAGGTCTTTGAAACTTTGCTGTAAATCTAAAACTGTGCTAATATTTCTAAAAAAAATATGAAAAAAATATCCAGAATCTCTAGGTTCAAAAAAATGTTTAAGTAGTTTCTTTGTGGTAAGTAGTTTCTTTGTGGTAAGTACCTCTTTCATGTTCTCCATGCATGATCTCATTTAATCCTCATACAAATTCTATGGGACAGGTTCTATTGTGATCCCCCACAAACAATTTAGGAGAAAATTAAGGCACTAAGAAGTTAAATAACATGTTCACATTAGTGATGCAGCCAGAATTTTGTTGTTGTTGTTATTACTTGTCTTTTGGTTTGTTGAAGCAGTCGATCAGACTTTTGCCACAATGTCTGTCAAAGTGGTTGTTGGCTGTAAAAACTTCAGCACCACATTCATCTGAAGGGCATTCCTAATCAAAGTAATGGATTTTTCCATTCTCATCCATACTATAGTATCTCAAGACAGCTGGCTTCACTTGATTTCTCTTCTGCTTACTCTTCTTGGGAGTGGTGAAGACTTCCTTTTCTTAGCAGCCAGGATTTTAACTTAGGAGATTTGACTCTAGCCATTAAGCTATTAACTGCCAAGCTGCAAAAGAGAGGAAGAAAAAAAAAAAAAAAAACTGTTGAAATAGATATTAATTTTGCCAACAATTTTATAATATATTGTATATGTTTCACTTAGAATTCACCAATCAAAACTCCTTGGGAAATCAAATCTAAGCCTCTTTTATTGTTTCTGTTTATTGGACATCTCAGGATCATTCATAGATTCAACAGCTTTTTATCTGGAGGTTATCTATTGCATCTGGCCAAGGTCAAAATTAATTAAAAATTGTTGCCATGTGTTCAGTGATTACTAGTTGAAGTTTGTTTGCAATACATGCAATCCTGAATCATGAAACATTTTATTATACCAAAAACTTTGGAAAGCATGTCTATGGATCTAGCAGTAAGAGGTACTTAATGAGATAATGCTCTCAGTTTTTCTCTGACAGCTAAAAATTAGCTTTGGAGACCAATAATGTTTCCAGATATATTTTTATATAGACCTATGATAACTGTTATGTCCAGGTACTAAATTGTTGAGTATTTGTCATTTTATATGTGCACTGTTGCACTAACAAACATGGGAGATTCATTTTAAGACGCTGATGACTATATGTCTGTAAATCAAAAATGTGAAGTCTCCATTGATTTATTTTACAAATAGGTATTAAAAAGTTAATGATATAACTAGATGGAATAGATGTAAAATGATCAAAAAATTTCTTCTTAAATGTATTTTTATTCTAAACATTTTTAAATGCATTCTTTAAGTAAAATAAGTGAGATTAATATTTAATTCAATTTTGACACAAAATGTGTGTGGATATATATTTGCCAATCGCTGTCCTGTATTTGTGTTAATAAAAAAGCAATTTATTATCTGATGAAGGGCAATAGTAAAGTAAAATTACATATGAAATACCATTCTTTAGTAAAGCACAATAAGCTATTTAATATCATATGATATATTTTTCACTATTGCATAGAAGTAAAATCTTAGCTTCACACAAATACTACCAAGAAAAGAAAAAAAAAATAACTGTGCAACTTTTACTCTATTGACTGTTTTCACTGTTTCATTTTTTAATGAAGATTTAAGTGCTTCAAATTTTATATGAAATATGTACAGAAATAAGATCCAAAACAACTTTACTGGTGATCATAGTGAGAGAGAGCCATTTAGGAAGGGATAAATGCCCAGTAGCTATCCTTGAAGAATTTTTAGCTTTTTGTGCCACTGCCTTTCTTTAAATGATCCTATTTTTAAAAGTTGTCTTGCAGAAAGGGAACAAATAGAAAATTCATATTTAGTAGTCAACCAATAACGGTTCCTTGATGTTTTTTTGATATCTCAGAAAACAAATCATATTGAACTACATGGCATTAATACAAATAAACTGTTCATTCCTGTCACAGCTAGAAGGTTGTGATTGTGATTTGGGATCACCCACCAGCTTTTCAGAGCTAAGAAGAACAAAACAAAGATGTTCAATTTTGGATTAACATAGCATAGCATCTTGTATAATACATTCGTATATGGTTATATATAAAGCTGGAGTAAGGACACTTTCGTAGCATTACATCATCAATGTGAAGTTTTACAGGAATCACTGAAACAAAGAGCATTCGTATGCAGATGTCTTATCTGAAGAAAGCCCAGAAACTGTCTTCCAATTTTACATTCATAATTTTCATTCACAAGAGCCTAGTGAATAGATGTTTTCTGCAATGCTCCATTATTTCTTGCATTCTTAAAATGAGCCTTTTACAATCTATTAGGGAAAGATACAGTCATTTTCCCCCCTTGGGCATGTTCAAGTGCATGCAGGGCATCACCTAATGCTATTTGCAACCTTGTTTTTCTTTCCTGTTAAAAGTCTTTCTTTCATTTTCACTCTTGCCACAGGGATGGCTTTTAAAATCAACTCTAGGCAGTCTGCACTTCTAGGGTGTCTAAGTTAATGTTATGAAATGTTAACAATATATTTTTGCATGATTGCTGTTAAAACCAAGTATATAAAAAAGGGAGTGTTCTAAGTGGTTGGATTTCACCACAATGGATTTCTGTTTAAAGGTTACACTTTATTATTAATAACTAATAAACGATAGTAAATCTAAAGGCCTCAGTTTAAATTAGATTTTTAGGTATAATTTAAGTTTTGTCCTCCAGAAGAAAAAAATCCACTCTTAGTGATAATTCACCTTTTGTAAGCCTAGATATTTCTATGGAATAGTAGAAATGTAAATATATAAAACACCTATAACTTAATAACTTAATAAGATAAAACAATTTAATGTACATGTTATACTATTTTATGTGCAACAGGCATTAACATATAAAGACTGGGGTATTTTATGGAATATCCTACCTGGATACAGGTGATAATAAAATAATGTTAATAGCAACATATTCACTGTTCTTAGGGAACGTAGTTTCTATTTCTATAGATTTTTATAGCATTTTTATGCTACAAATACCAAAAAAACATGTAGTTAATACTCTGGAGATAATAGTAAGACCATCGCCTTTAATTAAAATATCTCTAATTTTATTCATATTTTTCATATAAAGACTTACCTTTCCAAGTAATACAAGTTTAGAGAATACAGTAAACCATGGACTCAGAATGACCATCATCATTATAATAGCAGATATGTCACCCAGGAAGGAAGGATGATACTACATTTTGACTCTTCGATACAGTGTTGGCAATTTAAAAAAGTAAAATATGTTACAAAGGGAAATTTAGGGGTAATGTAAATATTGGAGAATCAAGAAAAAACTTTTTAAATATCCCAAATATAATACTATTTTTGTGAAATCTTGGAAGGATTTTTAAATGCCTATAAATGGAATGTGAAATCAGGTGCATCAATTAACTTGACTGCAAACTTCCTCATGCTTTAGTCTGCTTATCTGGTGAGACCAATCATTACAATCCATATAGATAGGAAGATAGCTACCTTTCAAAATTTTATTACATGCCCCTTAACTCCTATTTTATGTGAATACTTCAGTCTATAGTCATCTTAGCAAACCATAGATTCATGCTTGGTCAAAACCCTAGCAAATACATATCCTTTCTGTTTAGCTGATGTCTCCAAGTGATTTAAGGGCTAAAAGAGAAGTTGGAAATCAACAAAAGCCAAATAATGTCTTCACGTCAGGCAATGCCAAGGATGCAGCTTCAATCATCATAAACCTCAGAGACATTACACATCATATGATCAAAGAGATTAACATCTAAGTTCAGAGTTGTCAGTAAAAATTTACAAAAATTAAAATCTTAATAAACTTAGTGTTACCTTGGTTTTCTTTCTCAATGGATGTTGAGAAAGAAACAAAATATAAATTTTGTTTGAATTGTCAAACATCCTCATTTACACTCTTTATGCTGAGGGCATATGCAAATAAAAAAGGAAAATTTTACCATGTATTTGGATTTAAACAATTTGCAGATTACCCCTGACTTGTTCACTCCTGATGCAGCTACTTAAATGGAGATTAACTCTCCTCTTTGTCTGGGTTTTTTAATTCTATATTTGAAAATCTAAAAGGTTACTTTCATAAAACGAATTACTGTAAAAAATAAATTTCTAAAAAGTATTTGAAACTACTATTTGTTTTTAAAACTTATGCCTCACATTGTCCTTTTTATAGTAAAAGTGATTATTGAAATAAAATCTGAGCCTGTATATTATATGTGTAGGACAGAGAAATTAGAAATATTTTATAATAATGAGGAATATTTGAATATTTCTGAGATTAAGAAGTTTGAGTCATTACTTACACTTTATTTTATAAGGGATATCTACATATCATAATTTTGATCATCTCAAATACATTATAGGAGTTTTACTTTCTTCATCAAAAATTACAATGCAATGTAGGTTATGATAGGTGAAAATATAATGTTGATTGGATTACATTTTAAGATTTATTTTATATCTAATTTTATATCTATTTATTTTATATCTAATCATTTTCTTTTATGTTATATTACATGCAAGTGTAATCAGCCAGCTACTTACCTGCCATCTCCCCATGGGCAGGTTTCAAAATTTCCCTGGGCCTGATTAACGTATTTCTAAAACTAAAATGAGTTGCGACCTGTAAAGCCTTGTTCAGTGTTAGCACCTGGTAGGGTCACAATATATGATCATGTCCTCCCCTCTGTGACTCTGTTTGGAATGTAATTTATCAAATTTGTGTTCTCTCCCCCTCTTCTTTTCCCTCACCTTCCCCCCTCCCCCGCCATATATATATTCTACATTTTGTGGATAACAATTCGTTTTAATTTCTATTAAAAAAATAAACTTGTAAAATACTTTTTTCCAGGTTTAGTTATTTCCATGATTCCTTTTGTGTTTGAGAAGTGCTATGGTCTGAATGTTTGTGTCTTCCAAAATTCATGTGTTGAAATCCTAACTGTCAAGGAGACGGTATTAGAAGGTGTGACTTTTGGCAGGTGGTGAGGTCAGGAGGTCATCGCCCTCATAAATGGGATTAATGCACTTATAAAAGAGGCTGGAGAAAATTTCCTTCCCGTCCCATCATGTGAAGTTATAGTAAGAAAATGACTGCCAAGGAGGAAGTGGGCTCTCACCAGACACGAAATCTTCCTGTGCCATGATCTTTTTCTAGCCTCCAGATCTGTGAGGAACAAATTGCTGTTGTTTATAAACCTACCTAGTTTATGGTATTTTGTTGTAACAGTCCCAACTGACTAAGACAGAAATGTTCCACTATGGGTACAGAGTGAAGGAAAGCTTGCTTTGGGACTACTCCAGTTCCTCAGCTTCAAGCTAATAACTCCACTCAAGGCTTTGGGGAACAGAAACCAGGTTCTCCCTTGTGTTTTCGAAGTCGACATGTGGGATAATTCCAACACAGTGTATACTATAGTCTGTAATGCAGATCTGTCTGGATATAAACAAGGAGTGTTTCAAATCTTTCAAAAAAATAATACAAAAGGGAGCCTGAGTACCCTGAAAAAAATAATTCAGCTCCCAGTATATGTTGCTAAGCATTTGTTGGCTTGATGCTAGAACAGTTTTGGTAAATTCTTGGGAATTGATCTGACACAAAAACTTTCATAAACTCACCTCATTTTTCCTCACAACAATTCAGAAATTTATTGGGACCCATATATCATCCACATTTAAGAGAAGAAGAAACAAACAACAAAAAAACAGGTTAAATTGTTTGCTGAAGTTTGCCCAATTAGTAAGTGACAAATTCAGGTCACAACCAGGTCTTTAGTCATCTGATCCATATTTACCTCATGTTTATATATACATTGAAACTAGGTTACTCTCTAGAATCCAAGGCAGAGAAAAGGCCTTGTAAGGAAGGAAGGGAGAGAGAACATTTAAAAGATTAGTATATATTCTGTTTAGGACCTAATTAAGTATCATGTCTTATATTTTTGCAAAGTAAATTAAACTGCATGCATACCTTATAAAGCATTTGAGATTCTTGCTGTACCCCAGTGCACAGGACATATTATTTTGCAATACATGGACATAATGTGACTCTTTTATGAAGGACAGAGTTATTTCACAGTTCTAAAAGGCCACGCTCTTTCTTTAGAACAGTGACTACAGATTGAAAAATGCAAAGCCCTTTGCTCTTCATAGTTATTTTTCCTCTCAGTTAATGGCATAAATCGCTGAACTTTTCTGAAACTCAACACATTTCTTGACCTGTGACATAGAAGTGACTCGATAACTAGGTGCCTGGGTGCTTGAATACATAACAATGAAGGTTTTCTTATAGATGTACGGACTTTAAGGCACACGGGTAGGAGTTTTTTTGTACAGGTGCAGTGGGTAATTTTCCAGTAAAAGCCTGAACAAGGGCACATCACATTTCAGTCTGAAAAACATAATCTGAAAGAACAAAGGCATATTTGATTATGGTGAAGTGTGTAACAATGTTGGCAGCAAACACAAAGCTTCCCTACCCCTTCCTCAAACACACGCTATTCAGTGAAATCCAACTGACTGCATATGCCCAAAAGAATTTTTTTAGAAAGATGTTTATGTAAAAATTTTCCAAGTTGTAGTTTTCGTGTTGGAAATAGCACTTTATAACTTAGAGAATGCTGTATTTGGTAGATTATAGCCATCTGTGTGTTTCCATATCTCTGGATCTCTCTGAAAAAATATATATATTCATCATTTATATATGGATGTTTATTCGTTATACACTTGGGATATAAGTGTCAATTCTTGACCTTCATAAAGCCAGGATGGGTGGAATTAAAATGGCAGAAAAGGTGTGGCCCAAAGAATAAAAAGGGGATCTTCATCCCTCACATTTCTCTTTGCCATCAGGGAATTTGTTATCCAATTTCAATCAAGAATATAAGATTAAGAATGGATTTATTCCATATAACAAACCTTACTTTTCCCTCTCCTTTATCTTTCACCTAAACTTGTGTTAGTATTACGGACACTCTTTTGAAATGCTGTTTTCTCCTTTACATACATGATCTCGAATATAAAGGGATCATTCCTTTAGGAGAGATAGCTCTTAATCAAGTGCATTCTTTTTCTTTTTTCTTTTTTCTTTCTTTTTTTTTTTTTTGCTTCCTGAGATCCAATTAAAGATATACTACTCTAAAATCTCCTATCACGTATCTCATGGTGGCTAGTTCTGGGAAACTCAAGCCAGTAGTACAGAAATAATCAAAATGTTTTCCTCTATCTCCAGAGAAGCTACATTTAAAAAAATCCCCCTTCTCATTTCTTTCCTTTGTCTTTCCTTTCTGACACTAAATATTGTGGATAAAATATTGCACACACCAAATAAAGGCATGTAAACACAAACTTCTTCGAATTTATGTACTTCACTACCACAGAATGGCATAATATGCATTCCACAGAAACAGAATGGTGTTAGCATTGAATTTAGGTTCCTGTGGAAAGAAATATTGCATTGAAAAATAAACCTATAATGGCTGATCATATTTCTAGCCACATTAAATACTTTTGCTGATATTACTGACTGAGTCATTAGCATGCAATGAAGTACCCAATTATTATATGCCCTGCTGTTTTCAACTCTTGCAGAGTGTCAGTCCTCGGTTTGAAATAAGCTGCAGGATGTGAAAGGCATCGCTCTTTCTGTGACTGGTCTGCTGAACTGATATGCTTTCTGACTTCCTTAGGCTTTTCTTCAGTTGCAAGTCAATGCTAATTGCACGATCCATGCTTTGGTTTTAAAACCATTTACACAGCAAAAGAATCCTTAGAAGTTTTTTGTTTTTTTTTATATATATACCAGAGTCTAGCTCTTTTTATTTTTCCCTTAAAATATCTGAAATGTTTACATTACAATTTGCCTTTAGCCAAAGAAAATTTTGTTTGTTTTTGCTTTTTAAAGAGTGAACAGCATTTGTTCATGTGAAGGTATATGAATGGCACCTAATCTTTAAGTCCTTCAGAATCCAGCTCTCATTTCTGTACAACTTGATAGGGGAAAACCTAAAAGATTTCAGGAAATGAACATAGTAAGCCAATACTGTTCATAGTAAGCCAATACTGCCCCATACAGTAGCCACTAGCCAAACTCAGATTTTGATGACTTAATATGAAATATTAGGAATGGACAATATCTCATTTATAACTTTTATATTGATTACTTGGTAAAATAATATCTTAATAGAGTGTATAAAATATGTTCATAGGAGTTCACCTGTTTCTTTTTCATTTTTAAATGTGACCACTAGAAAATTTTAAATTACATACGTGGCTTGCGTTTGTGGCTCACATTCCATTTTAATTAAAAACCCTGTATTTGACAGATAGATTCTTCTATGCCATATTTTAGGTCTATCTTTCAATATTAGGTTTCTCTTAGTTTATTCTGAAGATTTTTGAAAAACTTTTTGGGTAATAATTAATTACTAGCAGTAGAGAAGACATTACCTTGCTGTGTATCATTTCTCAATTACTTTTCTTTACAAGCCTTTGTTTTGTTTCTTCTCATTAACCATTTTATCCTTCCTTGTACTGTCTAGAACTCTCTTCATATCCATGTGTTGTAGTCTTAAAACATAACTGATTAAGCAGGTGTAATATATATCAAAAGTGGTGCATATGCAATGCACCAGTGATCAGTTCCCCCCAAAAGCACCATACTAGTTATCTCTTCTATTTGTTGCATTTTCACTATGTCTGCAAGCAGCACATCATAATCACCTGGGGAAACTGAAAGTACAATTGTTCATGGGTAGAGTATCAGGGTGGGCATAGTGATTGGAAAAAAGGGTTAAAATTTGCATGTATCACAGTGGCAGCAGTCTAGGCCTGGATTTTATTTTCTAAGAAATTAGAAAGATGTCCAGAGCAAAAACATTTCTTCTTTCCATACAGAATCTTTAAATCTAGAAAAAATGCACTCTGCTGTTTCTTAGCAAATTTTAATGAAACTTTTAAAATAATGAGAAAATATTCCAACACAGTACCAAATAGGAAAAATATTAAGATGGAATACTAGACATTGCTATTAAAAATTCTCAAGAAAGCTCCTTCTCTCCCAGAAGTAGCTCATAGAGAAAAAAGAATAAGTCAAATGTCTTTTTATGTAATTATTTTCTCCAGCAGACATAATGTATTCTGTATTTCAATACAGACTCTGGTGAGAAGTCCAAAAGAAAGCCAACAGAAGTACTCATAGGATGAATGCCATGCCTCTCCTGCACCACCCTCCAATCTCCCACCACATTTTTCCAGAAAGGGGGACTAGTCATTTGCTGTCAGGTGCAGCCCCTTAAACAATATTTATCTTTAAAGAAACTATGCATTTATTTCCCCTGGTGAAATATTGAAACAAAAAGGTTAAGCTTTTTTAAAAATATATTGCATCTGCATTTTATCAGAGCATATCCAAAGTTAGCTCTTTATTAACACTTTTTATTTGGTTGTGGGTATTTGCTTTTTAAGCAAATTTTAGTTTGCATTTGAGGATACTACATGTTTTTATCCAGTTTTGTCAGACTCACGAAAGTGCAAAGTGTTGCAGACCAGTAGAGGGATGATGCTTCGGGTAGAGGAAAAAAAAGGAGTTTTGTGGCTTGTACACTGAGAATATAAAGATAAAATTGGAATTCTAGAGCCGTTTCTTGAGGGAAGAAACAGAAAGGTCAAAAACTTCTGATGACAGCAGAAAAAGGTAATCCTTTTTGTAAGATCTAAAAGATGATCGTTGCGTCCATGAATCTCAGTTAACAGAAAGGTCAGTGAGTAGTTTACTGACTGTCTCCAGGGTTTTAACTACAGGATACCAGACATGCACATGTTTTTAGATAGTCATAGAGTTGGTATAGGATAAGAAAAATTTCTGATTAATTTCTGATTAATTATAGGGTTGTTTTTCCTATTTCCATTCAGATATGTCTGGCATCATGTAAACAAATCTCATGTAATGGTCATACTTATAAGTTATTCTATTCTTATCTTTACTAGCAAATATAATCATTTCACTTCAAACAAGAAAGGGTTGAGTGAGGCTTATAAATATTAGATATGAATCTTCTAGGATCTCTAATACACAGAGACTGTAGAGTTGGAAATGATATTCCCCTTTTACCCAAATTCAGTTCATTTTGGATTTTTACCACAAGCAATTCTTTTTTCTTTTTTTTAAAGGGGGGAGGGGCAGAAGGAGAGGGAGAGAGAGAGGATCTTAAGCAGGTGCCACACCCAGTGCGCAGCCCAAAGCAGGGCTCAATCTCGCAACACTGAGATCATGACCTGAGCGGAAACTTAACCAACTGAGCCACCCAAGTCTACCACAAGTGATCCTTTTGGTAAAAAAACTAAATATAAATTAGAATTGGTCATGAAGATAATACTCTGGCCCAAAGCTACTTAATTTGGAATAATTTTTTTTAAGATAAATCCTCTTTATATCTCTGTGGGTAATTGATAATTTCACGTATTTTTTGGTGACCATTTATTGAAAGCATACATCTCAATAGAGTTATTCATTATTTTCAGTGGGAAAAATTCTGTGCTTCTGCATAGCGTCACCTCCTCATGCATTCTTATATATTTTATAAGGAAGACCAAACTCAAAAGTAGCTGAGTTCTCTAATTTTTCCAAATTTTTCTTATCACTTGCTACATATTTCTGCTACAGTACTTATTGTTTTAGTTTTTTCCTGTCTGTTTGACAGCAGAAACTGTCTTATTTCTTTGCCATTTTTGTTGCACATCATGGTGTTCAGTAAATATTTGTTTGTTGAAAGATGATTATTCCATAATGAATCAGAAGCCAGAGGGCCATGTAGGATTAAACAGAAAATTTTCTGTCTACTCCTGAGAGAAGGTCTTGCTACCTACTATTCCATTCTGACAGCTGTCTATAAATTCTATATACTTTTCCAATTTGATTAATTCTGCTTGCTGGCCCAAGCACTGAATTCGTATTGGTTCCTGCCACTTTCCTCAAATGTACTATAATGGCCCAAGTCCCCAAACCAGCTGGGACACAGGCATCTAAGGAATGAAAACTTCGGGAAAGCTTTAATTATAAAATCTTTTAGAGCACCAACTGCATAACTTTGAAATTGTGGATAAACACCAACTGCATTTTGGTGTGATAAACTATTAAACATAATATTTATAATTAATGAAATTGAAAAAGTATACAAGGCTTGAAAGATCTGAAGAACTACTTTTTTTTTTTGCTTCATTAATGAAGTTTGTCTGAAACCATCACTTTATTTATATTGGCACATATGCTAATACCCTCAGAGTCAGAGGAGTAAGAGCAGAATAACTGGTCCTAATTAAGAAAGAGGCCCCAGAAAAAAAAAAAAAAAAAAAAACAGCAAACAGGTCTTTATTTGTATCAAATAAAGAACAAGAGGAAAAAAAAAGGATTTTGAGATTATAGCTAAGGCTCACATATTTAGAATTGAATTAGTTTATGACGGCATAGTATACATTACTAAGCGAGACAGAGACACAATGATTTGACATAAAAAGCTCTTTTATAAAGAAAGTTAGCCCTGCATTATACTATATCTATTTTTCTATTAAGAGATGAAACTGACCGATAATTATTCTCTCCATTGACAATCTTATGATTAGGAAGTATTTTAATTGGTACTCTCAACGGCCATTAAATGTGTGCTTCCATAGCATTTTTATCCTAATCATTGTCAGATATATTTAGTAAGCATGGGAGATGTACAAGACAACTAGGGAAACTTGTTCATATAGGGTATTTTTTTGTTTATTTTTTTAGAGATTTTATTTACTTATTCATGAGAGAGAGAGAGAGAGAGAGAGAGAGGCAGAGGGAGAAGCAGGCTCCCAAGAGGCAGGGAGCCTGATTCAGGACTCGATCTCAGGACCCTGAGATCATGACCTGAGCCAAAGGCAGACGCTTAACGATCTGAGCCACCCAGGCACCTACTGTTGTTTACTTTAAATAATGATTTATAATATAGAACTCTGGACTATCTGAAATATCTGTCTTAAAGATGAATACTTTCTGCATAACTATTAATTGAAACTTTATTCAGCAATATTTAGACAATCCTGTGCCTAATCTGATCTATAGAGGTTATCTATATTCTGAGGAAATCTTATGATGATGCAGAATCTTGGACTTTGAAAATGGAATTAGTTCTCCAAGCATTTTTTTAACGTAAAAAAAAATGTTTTAGTAAATTTGGCATTAAACTCTTTCTTCCAGAAACTAAAGACCAGTCTTGATTCCCTAAAAAAAATTGTCCCATTTTTCTCTCTTGACTATTTTGCAACAGAACTACAATGAAGTAATTTGAGTATTTAAAAACTTGATCCAATGCCTCATTCCTCACATCCAAGTCATTTAAATTCTTTCCTCAGTGCCTGTTTTCCACCAGATTGTGTCCAAGTTCAGCAGTTTAGTCCAAAAGTTTATTATCAACTGAAATTTTGACTCACATAAATGATTTTCAATAAATTATAATTAAATGTATATCAGAGGATTAGACCTGGTCAGAAGTGTTTCTATTTTGATTATTAGAAAATAATATTTCAGGTCTAAAGATTGAACAGGAGTGTTCCTACCCTTTAACTAGAACATTTTTTGTCTTAATTAGGGTACATTTATTTACTTTAAGGCTTCCAGACTGTCCGTACTGAAAACAAGCTTCACAAGCTTCGGTTTTGAATTTTTAATCCCCTAAAGGAAACAGAGTAAAATAGGACAGCATGACTTGTTCTTGCCCACAGTTCTTTTCTATTTGTACTATGTTTGTCTTCATATACTGAAAAATGTTCTTTTTTCTGCATGGAAATGTTGATGTACCAAACAAATTGAATTCCTCTTTCCTTCCACATCGCTGTTGGCTGGAACAGGAAGCTTCTCTGGATTTCCATGTAACTGTTGTTTATCAGTGCATTTTAGTCCTGTGAACTGATTCAACATTGCTAAATGCTAACATTTTAACCTTCTCTTAGTTTATCTCAAAATATTTTCCAGACACATATTGACTTGATATTTAAATGGAATATGAGAATGACTTGTATTTAGTAGGTTTAAATACAAAATAACTGTCATGTTTTGGGTATATGAGTTTATATAATTTTTTATTTTATTTTATTTTTTTAAGAGTTATTTATTTATTTTTGAGAGAGTGAGAATGAGAGAGAGAGAGAGAGAGCACATGAGAGGAGGGAGGGTCAGAGGGAGAAGCAGACCCCCCGCCGAGCAGGGAGCCCGATGCGGGACTCGATTCCGGGACACCAGGATCATGACCTGAGCCGAAGGCAGTCGCTTAACCAACTGAGCCACCCAGGCGCCCTATATAATTTTTTTTTTATTTGAAAACATCCTAAATTTTACTTCTTATCCTGCTAAATAATCTGTGAATATTAAAAATAGTCACAATTGGATATGTTCATTTTATGTGAGCTAATTTTAAGAAACCTATGTAAGTACATTTTCCAAACTCGTTTCTCAATCTGGTAATACATGCAATACTAGATATGATAATTCCAGTTAAGTATTGAAGTCGATAATACTATAAATGATGATTTACAGAAATGAATTCTTATGGAAAAGCTTCTTGGTTTTCGTTTTGGTTTGTCCTTGTTTTTGTTTTAATAGTGGACATTTTATGCACTAACAATAAAAACTTTCTGTATCTGTATCTTTTCTAGATCCAAAACAATTTTTGTTCGCCTAACAGCACATTTGATTTCTCCAATGCGTGCCTTCAATGTAGGCAGTTCTGTGCTCTCCTACCAAACACCACTGTTTCCATTTACTCTAGACTACAGCATGGTGGGTCAGTATTTCTAAAGTGTGAGGAACACCAGGAGTAGATTAAACTGTGGTGCTTTCTGAATGCAGAATGAACAGATATTATACTAATTTGATTAAACAGCAACTCTGTTAAACCTATAGGTTTTTCATAGATACATTAAATTTTAAAATACCAATTTAAAGGCATTAATGAATGAGAGATAGGATTTGTTATCGAGGAAACACAGGGCCATGAGAAATAGTCAAAACTCCAATGACTTGTCAAAGTTCACTACAAATATCTGATGTCAAAAATTTTGTGTGTATGGGGTGCCTGGATGGCTCAATTGGAAGAGCATGCGACTCGATCTCAGGGTCATGAGTTTGAGCTCTCTGTTGAGCATAGAGATTGCTTTAAAAATTCGAGTGTACAAATCTGGTGGGATCTCTCGTGGCAGCCAGCTGATCTAATTATACATAATTTGTGAATAAATTCTGTAACTTTATGGCAAACATATCTCTAGTTTGGGATTATATGTTATATATAAAATAGAAGTATAAAAACTCATGCATAAGAATTATCATGCAGAAATATTTCAAATATTTTGAGTATTGAGATCTATTATGAAGATAAAAATAGTTCTCAATAGTTTGAAGATTTTGAAAGCAAAATACAACCTCAAATTCCATACTCTTAAAATATAAACATTCCTTTTATACTTGTGTATTAGAATAGATTTATTATAAACTCTGCTGAACTAAGTTTCTTAAATATTTTTAAAGTTTTGGTGATTTAAATTGAAAAATATTTACTGATTTTTTTAATGAAACATTTTTGCTCTAAAAACATCTAAATGATATCAAATGTCCCATCTCAATATTTCTCTATCTTGCAAATAGCATTATAATCTCTAAACTATTTACTTGATGAAATCTGATTATAGTTTTTGTTTCAGCCACCAAGTTATCTAATGGGTATAGAGAACAATATATAAACATCAATGCAAAAAACTCAGTGTGTCTCTTCCACCTAGACAGCTTGTGGTAATTGAGTAAATATTTGTATATGTGACCCCATTCTGAAAATCTGTCCTGATTTTAATTAAATTTACCATTTTAACTCTTGAAATACTCTTTTAATTTTAGTTACCTTTACTGCTTATTAGGTGTGATCCCTGTTGGTCTTTGGATTGTAGCTTAATAAGGTAGCAACCCTAAATAATGCAAATGGCACATTCTGTGTTTAAAAACATTTTTGTATTTTGGCGAGAGTTGGAAGATGGAGAGACATAATAAAATATCAGAAACCCATCCTTTAAGTTTACATAATTTCTTTTATGAAACCTATGATAAACATAACATTTCTTCTCAATGTATTTTCAGAAGCAGGTTTTGTGACCTGTTGTGTGCAATAAGAATAGCAGACTTATATAAGTTATTGGTAATATACACATAACATTTAAGTCATTATTAACTTTAGGTTAAACTGATGTACAGCACAAATTATGGCCAAAGGGGAAATAATTTCTTTTAGAGACATTTATTCACTAATGAAGTATAGATAATTATTTTACAGATTCTCCTGTCTAATATGATTATGTAAACTCCACCACTGAGTCAATTATAGAAAAAAGAAACTCAGAAAATTGTCCCCTACTACATTATTTCTTTTATTCTTTTCATGATTTTACTACTTTGAGTGTTTATTTCTAGTTTTTGATTAATTGTTGCTTTAATCTTTTCATTTTAATATAATTAGAATATGTAAATATTTTATGTAAGAGGGAAAAGTTAACCAAAATTGCTGAAATTTTTATAGACAATAAAGTATGTACCTTTTCCTTTTGGTAAAGATTTTATTTATGTATTTGAGAGAAAGAGACAGATAGCAAGAGAGCACAAACAGGAGGAGGGGCAAAGGGAAAGGGAGAAGCAGGCTCCCTGCTGAGGGAGCTACGACTACCAGTGCTCAATCCCAGGACCCTGCGATCATGACCTAAGCCCATGGCAGATGCTTATCCGACTGAGCCACCTAGGCGCCCCAATATTTACCTTTTTGTTTTGTGATTGCACCGATGGCTATTAATTATTTGAAATAACTGAAGCATCTATAAACTAGTTAGCTTCATTGCTGTTTGTCTCACTATGTTGTCATGTCAAAAACAACAACAGATCCAACTCTAGGCCTAATTACTTTAAAATTACTCCATCTCAATACATGGTTCAGCCTCATTTCCAGGTCAGAGTCCTAAGAATCATCTTTTAACTCTTCCTTTTTCTCTTGTTCTCCACATCCAAACTATTTTCTTTTTTTTTCTTTCAAACTATTTTCAATTCTCATTGTTCTAAACTCTTTTTTTTTAAAGATTTTATTTGTTTGAGACAGAGACAGAGCACAAGCAGGGGGAGGGGCAGAAAGAGAGGGAGAGGGAAAAGCAGGGGTGGGGCTCAATGTAGGGTTCACTCCCAGAACCCTGAGATCATGATCTGAGAGGAAGTTGGGCGCTTAACCCACCAAGCCACCCAGGCACCCTCATTGCTCTTACCTTTTAAATGTATCTTGAATCTGGCTTCTTTTTCCTATCTCTACTGCCACCAATTTTATTATTGATACCTAACTTACTTCTACTTTTACCCTTGTGTGTCTACGTTTTCACACTTTCGGAATTTTTCTCCATACAAAAACATTGATATTAAACAAACAAACAAAAATCTTATAAAACAGATCACATCATGGTCTTTTTTTTTTAAGATTTTATTTATTTATTTGAGAGAGAGAGAATGAGAGATAGAGAGCACGAAAGGGAAGAGGGTCAGAGGGAGAAGCAGACTCCCTGCTGAGCAGGGAGCCCGATGCGGGACTCGATCCCGGGACTCCAGGATCATGACCTGAGCCGAAGGCAGTCGCTTAACCAACTGAGCCACCCAGGCGCCCAGATCACATCATGGTCTTGATTAAAAATGGTTATTTCTGTTGTAGTTCATGCCAATTTGTAACATTTAGTCTTTTTAAAAGTCTGTCCCTTCTTTTAATTTATAAATTTTGAGGTATATATATATATATATATATATATATATATATATATATATATATATGACAGTTGTTTCTGTTGGTCCACTGTGTGTCATTGTAAGAATTTCTCCATGTGTGTTGTTGTTGTGTTTTTGTTTTAAAGGGTGCACATTTGTGATTAGCATTATGACTTGGAGGCAATAAAATTTAAAATTTAGACTGTAAATATAAATACATTTGCAACCTGGCATCTAGCTCTGCTACTTACCTATGGCCATTGCTCATCTGACATGTGTCCAGTAAACATGGATGAATGAATGGGTGTATGAATTACTGCTTTAGATATGTAGGTGGTTATAGATATAGCTTTGATTTGCACATAAGCTTAGCCCTCTTAGTTTGGAATTTTAATCTTGTGACTCAACTTCTTTTTCTAAATGTGATCCGTCTCACCTCTTACACAGATTATTCCAACAGTTTGATTTCCTTGATTCCAAATCCTTTGTCTTTTACAACCAACACTTAAAATTCATTTTCTATACAGCTACAGTATTTGTCATGTCATTCCACTATTTAAAACTCTCCAATAGTTTTCTTTTGCTCTTAAAATTAATCCAGACTTTATAACATTGTGCATATTCTGACGTCTCCTTACTGCTTCAAATTTACTTTTGTCATTCTCCTCCTTGAAATTTGCTGTTGTGTCAAGCTTTATTTTCTTGTCTTATGTGAATTACATGCCTTTTGTTAAACCAGGACTGGCACAAACTTTCCTTCTTTCTGGGATACTTTACTCTGTTTTGCTTAACATCTACTTTATCATCTAGATTTAAATTTTGCTGTATTTCTGGATGTTCTCAAACAAAATTTGAAGGTCCAGCATTCCTAGATATATATCATAGCACTGTAGTTCTGTCAGAGTAACCACCATCTTTACTGGTGCTGACACAAAATAGAAGTTTATCATTTCATGATAAGCCAGATGACCACGTTAAGACACATCCATACGAATATATTCTCACACAGGCTGCCAAATTTTATGATGATCCCATTACTTCATTTATTAAACATAACATTAGAAACTAGAAGGGAAAATGAAGAAGTTACATGACGTTAGTAAACCATTGATGAAAGGCAAGCAAAGAATCAAATTTATAAGAAATTTATTTGCATAAAGTACTGTCTAAGCACTGGTCCAAAACTAGTGCTGTTTGGTGATTACAAATTCCACTGGATGAAAAATCCTGCATATCAAATATCTACACTAAGTCCTATTCTACTCTATAAGGGAGAAAGTGTTATTATTTTAAAACTTAGGTTTTTCAGAAAGTGCTTTTGTTGACTTTCCTTGGAGAGGGTGAGTGTGCTGGGAGAGGAGTTGATTGCAGGAGGATGGAAATGAGTCCTTTCCTGCAGGAGGGCTGACAGGTAAAAGATGGAAGGTAAGGTAATTAGCAAAGCCAGGTTGGAAGAGAGGTGCTTCTAGGGCAGTTCCTGAGATGAATCTGTAAGTGATATCCCCATTTGTACACTGGTGTAATAGATTTCAATTTAAAATGAAATTAAAATATAATGAAGCAAACTTGATGTCTGCCAAGTTTGTTAAAATAGAGTCCTACATTTACTCACACTTCTCAACCAAGCTGATACATGTAGGAAAGTGAGAAGACTGTAGAATGCTTGTATTTTTTTTCTGATTTGGACAGGAAACAAACAAATATGTATATCTATTTAAAAAGTCTTTTAGAAATAAGTTCCTCATATTACCTATATAATAATAATTACCTAAGAAGTAATTTTTAATGAGTTCAAGACAGTGAGCTAAGGCTTGTATTCAGCTAGTAATATTATTCTATTAAGACAATAAATTATTCCCTTTCTACTGGCCAACCATCCTGTAAATGTACATTCATCTAATATACAGGTAAGCACATGCATATATTCACACACATATCTACATATACAAAGCTGAAGTGAGGGGTGGTAGAAGTCAAACATTACTGTGTTTTGTTGTTGGAAAAATGCAAAAACAAACAAATAAGCAAAAAAAAATCTTGAAGGATGTTTTCTTCTTGAGTATGTGTCCATAATTTCATTGAATTTTCTTTAAAATAATGGTTACTTTCCATAACAGTTGGGAAAATTTAAAACAACAAATAGTTCAAAAACTATTGATCAATAATTTTTATTATGAAATTCATATTTTGCATGCAATTGCTGACTTTTCTTCTAGGGAATTATAGTTTGACTTTCAGAACTTTGTACTTTTGCTCAAAGATATATTTAAATGATAAGACTATCCCTAGTGGTACAAGGTGAGAATGTCACATTAACTACTTTATCAAATGTGTTATCCTAAATGTATAATAACTACTTGTTCGCTATTAAGAAAAAATTGAGGAGCCAGTACTCATGGGAGAATGCTTTTAAAAATAGATTAACTTCCAACATAAATTAAACATTACTATGTGTCAACCTCTTAAAGGGCCATTTATATGAATTCTTGACTTACTAGGCAAAAATATCTTGATATTTCTTTCTCCTGAATTTGAAATATATATTTTCTTTCTCAGTGGATTATCTATAGAAAATGAAATTTCATACCTATGGATGGATGAATATTGATAACTTTATTAACTAACTGTGGTTTTCAAAATAATTGTTTAAAATATTTTATTTGTATATAGAAAGATAGGAAAGATGGAGTTTTAATCCTTTATGTACTTGTCAAAGTCCTGAGATGTGCATACATAGCAAAATTCTCCTTCAGTCATTCAAAAAGCACATTAATGTGCTTTTGAAAATCTAGGATATTGAGGGAAGGTAGTCTCAAGCAGGGCTTCTCTTCAAGTATGTATTCCATTTTGTGATCCAATTATTTGGAGCTATAGTATCATATTCCTAGGTTAACTTGGATGGGAGGCTGACAAAAAACTCTGTGGCATATTCCGATTTTCTTAATCTTTTCCTCTTCAAACACCCGGAACTCTGTTTCATCTGTGTTATTGGATACATGCTTAATAACATATAAATTATCCTTAAAAAAATATGAAGCACATGACTAGATTTTATGGGGAATGGATAGTCCTCACTTAAAAGGATCTTATAATGTAACTAGAAAAACCAAACTCTAAAAAACAAATTTTTCCCACATACATATTGATATGTATCTACTAACTTAAAAACAAATTTTGAGTTTGAAAGTTTGAAAACTCCTGCTAGGGAAACTTGCTTAAATTAATTTAATTTAGTTTTCCAAAGTTATTCGGCCATTGAGCATGTTTGTCTTTTTCTGATCTCTTTTGCCATACTGTGCAATACTAGACTTTCTTGGGCATTATCTAACAGACAAGTTGTGGACCTTAACTCACAGACTTGATTTCAGAACTCCTCAAAAGTCATTTAAAGTCTCAGACTTACTGTTTCCATTCGTAATATGTTGGGTAGTTGGGCCAGATGTTTTCTAAAGACTCCTCAAGTTCCAAGTCTGGATGATTTCAATTAGAGATTAAGGAGTAAACTCTAGGCTGCTATTAGTGTGATAGACCCAAGAGGGGAGAGACAGTGTGGATTCTTTGATGTTTGTCTAATTAGATTTGTTCTACAGGAAGACAGATTCTTAATAAACATTTCTAGATGTTCATTCTAGGATATCAGGTAAATAAGTATCTGATGTATAAGTTTTGGTTCAATGTTAATTTATCCACATTTAACATGTCAGAATGTCAATATATCTATTAAAGTGTTAGTTCAGTTAATTAAATTTTGTTTTTGGAGTTTGTTTTTGAAAAATAATTTTATGTATATTTTAAACTAAGAATGGCATAATTTTTCCTGTCAAATTTAGATGTGAACTGTCACCAGGGCTAATGTAGATCTCTAAACATTTCAGTGAGGGGCACCTGGGTGGCTCAGTTGGTTAAGCGACTGCCTTCGGCTCCAGTCATGATCCTGGAGTCCCGGGATCGAGTCCCGCATCGGGCTCCCTGCTCGGCAGGGAGTCTGCTTCTCCCTCTGACCCTCTTCCCTCTCGTGCTCTCTGTCTCTCATTCTCTCTCTCTCAAATAAATAAATAAAAATCTTTAAAAAAAAAAACTTACTAAACATTTCAGTGAATTTGTTCTTTCTTATTCTCCATAGCATTGCAATGTATATTATTTACTAACACATGACTTCTATTAGTTAATGTGTTCTTCATATTCATCTCATTTTACTGTAATCTCCAGAGAATTTGGACTGCCAATTTATTTTTTGTGTTATTAGTTTTATCTTTTATGTTTGGAGTGATAGGAAAGATTTTGAATATGCTAACAGTATACCCGTATCTCTCTGTGGAGTCCCAGTTGGATTTTAAAGGATTTATATATCTGTGTATTTGATCTTATGTATAAGCAGCAATTGGCAAATTTTCTGTCATAATAATGATTTCCCCTCCCACTCATGATCTCTTCATTCCATGCTCAAACTGATATATCAATAAGGAGGATAATCTTAAAATTAAATGCTTTTTTTTCCTTTTGTCCTTTCATCCATGTTTCTTATCATCCATAATAACCCCTAAGTTAATAATTCTCAAGTTTTATTTTGCATCAAAATCATCTGGTGTGCTTGTTTAAAGAGTTTATTTTGGGGCCTCATTCACAAAACTTCCGATTTAGTAGGATCTAAATTATACCCTAGGAATCTGGAATAAACTGTCTCTTAGCAAAACATACACTGAGGAAACGGGAGTTGTAAATAATTAGAGAAGGATTTTGCACCTTAGGAAAAGAAGTTGGTTTCTAGAGTACAGGGATTGACATGGAACAGGACACCTCCCTGTACCACTGTGGCTGGCATTAATCTTTGCGCCAAAGAAGTATCTAAAGGACATGCTTAGAGTGAGAAAATACAATCTCTGGCCTTCTAGAGTCAAATTACTGAATTCCTGTATTCTTTATTCTTCCATATTGGATATTATCTTTAAGAAAAACAAAAGTCCTCTTCTTGTCCAGAATTTTGTCCTACTCCAAAAGCTACAGAATACAAAGGGTGAAAGTAAGGAGAAAATGCACCACACTAGGCCAAAGACTCCTAACTTTCTGTCTTTAATCTACAACTTAACAAATTGTATAACCTTGCATAAATCACTTCACCTTTTTGAATCTTAGTTTCAAAAATCTATTACATGGATTAGATGATATCAAAACACCTTCCAACTCTTAGATGCTGAATTTGGAAATAAGGGAGATTAGTTGGTGTAATTTAGTTTCTTCTTAAATTCTGGAAGCTGGATATCTAGTTTTATAAGAATTCTGCTTTGATACCAGAGGAATGGAAGGCTACAAATTAATTTTATAGCAGTTTCCTACATACTGCATATTAATATTTACCATGATTTCCTTCTTGTGCACACAGCTATTTTCATTTTGGCAAGGTTTTCATTCTTATACTACAGCCCTCCTTCCTGGAAGTTTCTTGGGTGTATCTTACCCCATAATACAATATACAATGGAGTTCAGTATTGAGGCTGTAATATTTAGATACTAAAGGTAGTAAAATGTAGATCTGGGCAACATTAACTTTGTTTTCCTAGCAAGATGACATTATATAATAAAAGAAAAACTCAAAACAGAGGGATTTTAGGCTTCACAGAAAACTCGATATTGATTATAACCATAATTAAATCTTCATGGCTAATAGCAAACGTAAGGTGTAGTCATCACAAGCCTAAATATGGACTTCTTTTCTCATCTTTTCATAAATATCATACAACAATTATTCGTTTTTTTTTTTTTTTATTCTGGTAAGCATTTTGGACTTTATAAGAAAAGAGTCTTTTTAAAAAAATGGAGGGGGGGGATTCAGTGCTTGAAACTGTTGGTTTATGATGAAGAATATTCTCCTCTTAAACACATAATGTATCACCATTACTTTCAAGTAGTCATTAAGCACAGAAATTCAGCAGAAACTCTGCTGACATAGACCAGAGTGTGTAAATACTGCTTTTGTCCTTCAGAGCTAGACCAAACAAAAACCAAAAACCAAAAAATAAAAATAAAAAATGAAACAATATATGAAAATATGCATGTTCTATACAGACAACATAATGCCTTTGCCCCCAGGGAGAAGGCACCCAGCATCTATAAGAAGGTGTTCCTGCATGCAGAGGAGGGAGGAGGTACTTAAAAAAAAAAAAAAAAAAAAGGGTCCAAAAACCTGAAATGGTACGTAATTGGAAAATGCATCCAGGGTGTGATTGTTTTGCCTGCATCTAAATGTTTCTCTGGAAGCATAATGTGAATGAGATAATCAAAGGAAATATGTGAGACACTTGGTTAAAATCTCTCCCTTAGATTCAGTAATTTAGTGTGAAACATAAATGAAATCTCTTAGTAAAAGCCAATACATCCTTAAAACTATGTGATCCTTCACATGCAATTAAAAAGAGAGGCTTTATTCTTATAATAAATAAGAGGGAATATATTAATTATAATATTTAAAGTATATTATTGTTAAGCAATCATTTTCTTTTTCATAGTCTCCTACAAATAAGTATTTATATAGAGTCCTCTACTAAATGTTTGGAATTACATCTAAATAACAATTTAAAACAAGATTGAAATTGAAGTTTAGATATGTCCTCTAATGAGTGCTAAGTGATCTTCAATAAGTAATAAACTATAATTTTAAATTTAAAAATCTTAACATGAAGTTTCTCAAACAAATATCTAATGATCTCTAAATAAATATGTTACACTACCTTACTATTTTACGATTGTCTTAAACTACCTTACTGTTTTAAGGATACCTGCTTATAAATTTAAAAAAATTAAATATATATATGTATATACATATATAATATACATTATTTATGGGAAATAACTCTCTACAAAGTTACAATATTCAATTATTAATATTCATCTAAGGTACATTTATAATTATGAGTGATTGATACTTATCATTAGAGGAATAGAAATGGCAGAAGCAGATATGTATAATTTCTTGCACTTTGTTTCATTTCTGATAGAACTTGTTTTTAAAAAGATATGTATAGGGGTGCCTGGGTGGCTCAGCCAGTTAAGCATTAGACTCTTGGTATCCCTGGGGTAGTGATCTCATGGGTTGTAGGGCCAAGCCCACATCAAGCCCTGTGTGGGGCTCTGATCTCGGCAGAGAATCAGCTTGAAGATTCTCTCCCCCCTGCCCTACCACCTACTCACTCCCACTCGCTCTCTCTCAAAGAAGTCTTTAAAAAAATATATAAAAGATATGTATATACACTCAATGTGTATTACATATTCATATACATATTTATTTAACTACACATGTGTGTGATTCAATGTGTGTTTGGTCTAATATTGATGTGACATTTTCATTGAGTAACACAATTATCTTTCACTTTTGGGAATTTACAGAAAAATTTGATGCTCTTTCTGCATAAATATGATGGTAAAGATGTTATTCTCTCTTTTTTTAAAATATTTTATTTATTTATTTTAGAGAGAGAATGTGGGGGTGGGTAGGGGCAGAGAAGGAGGGAGATAGAGAATCTCAAGGAGACTCCTCTGAGTTCAGAGCCTACATGGGGCTTGATACCAGGACCCTGAGATCATTACTTGAGCTGAAACCAAAAAGTCCAACGCTTAAGACTGAGCCAGCCAGGTGCCCCAAAATATTATTCTGATAAAAAGGGAAAGCTGTTTCAGTTGGTATACTTGTCAAGAAAAGTCGTGGCCAAATGATGATTCCTAATTTATTTTATTAAAAAAATAAAGAAAACATTAAACAAATTGTAAAAACATACTGAAAATATTTTAGCTTAATAACCAAAAGATTCAGAATAATATAAAACTAGTTTTAGCTGATTGGTCGTTCATTTTTTTTTTGAAAAGTTCTATTATTTTTTAAGTATGGAACTTTGACTCTCATAATGATCAGACAAGTAAGCATATGAGGTACATCTACTGTCAAATTTCAATCAAATATAGCATCCAGTGAAAACCTTTTATGAAAATGCTAAATATCTTAATCACTGTAATATATAAGAAATTAAGATGTTAACTTCTGTTACAGATTCTATGTAAAGCATTTTCTAAAATAGTATTTCAATTCTATTTTTTATAGATCACTGATTTTTCAAAGTTCTTAAATAGTAAGACACTTTCAAATTCAGAATTTTTTTAAATTTTGAGAAATGAACATTGTTGAAACACAAAGCACCTATGAATAGCTTGGTTCTTTTGTCCTAAATATTAAAAAATAACTTGCTAATTAAGAGTTATAACCTGGCTTCATTTTAATAGACTACCTAGTACACGGTTTACTTCATGAAATATACAAAATTTTTTAATTTTTATTTATATTAGACTGTAAGTGAAACATATATTGTGAAACATAATAAATATACAAAAATGTTCATGGCCTACTTTCAACTTCATTTCCAGTTAAAGAAATAATGTTTTTCCTACTTCTAAAAGATAAGGTATATTAACATTATTTTACTTCAACAATTTTCTTTGAAGTTTCTCCAAATATCCACCATTAATTGGAACTTTAAATTAAAAGCCTGAGAGCTAAGAAGAGGTCTATCATTGTGATTTTGTTTTATTGGAAAGTTAATAATTTGGTTATTTCAAATCCCACATAATTAATTATATCAGCATTTATTGATCATGAGCAAAGCAGTGATAATATTACAGTGAACGCAACAGTTTCAGATTTTCATGCTTAGAGAGTTCCAAATGTTAGAAACTTTTCCTTGTATCAAGTCAGATGTATCTTGTTATTGTTCCTAGTTTTTGCCATAACTTTTAAGCCAATTTCATCTATAAATGAAAAACAGATTAAATCTTCCCTGGGGACCTTTTAAACTTTCATTTTATGAGTCCTTTTGATAGTCCTATAACATTTTTTTAGCTTTTTATTTTCAAAGATTTTCATCATCTGAAAATGTGCTAATTTTTCAATATCATCAAATTAACAAATTGAATGTGTGGGACTGAACATAGTACTCAGATATAGTCTTCCCAGAACAGAGTACAGTAGACATCTCTCATTTCTCAAGATCCAAAATAATTATTCATGTAACCTGAGACTGATTTAAAATTTTCAGTAGCTCCAACTATGGTTATACAATTAACCAGAAAAAATCTCAAGATGGACCACTTCCCATAAAGTCTTGACAAGTAATGCTACCCACGCTCTGTAATAACACAAATTGTACATTCCTTTTTAATATAACCATGAAACTTAGAATTTTCTATACCAAATTTCATCTAGTTCAACTGTGCCCAGTCAATTTAAATTATTTTATGATTTTGATTTTGTTTCATATTTTATAAACTAGTCAATCCTAAAACCAGTTTAGTGTTATCTAAAAGAATTGATAAGCCTGTTTTGTGTTCCTTGTAAATCCTTGAATATTTCTTTTAACAAGTGTCAAAGGATCCCTGTATCTTCTGTCCCACTGCTTCACTACCCTTAATTAGGCATTTCCAGAATAGTAGTTGAACCCAATTTTACATACCAGCTCAGCCTACTTTCCCCCATGGATTCCACTATAAAGCATAGTTTTTTCTTTTTCTTTGTACACATGACTATGTAGCAGCCAAGGAATCAAAACATTTAAAATGACAGCATAGGTTTTGTAGGCTTAAGCTTTCTTGGGAAAAGGGGAGCAATAGTGAATTTGCATTAAAGTATATCTATTATCGCTCATCTTTGAAGTTTAAAATTGAATTATTATTTATTTCACACTGTTTTTCTTATTGCTGTGCCTCTTGCTCTGTTTTCCTGCTGACTAAGGGAGACTGAAGCAATTCATTCTCTAGTCTCCAAAAACCTTGGTGACTGTTAGACGTGCTCTCCTAGGGCTTCTGCTACTCTACAACTTTTTTTTTTTTTTAAGGTAAAACACTATTCCATTATTTTAAAAAAGCTTCCCAATTATGGCTTCATGTTTTTTTTTTTTTTTTTTTTTGTAATATTATTTCTTTTCCACTCCAGAATCTAAATGTGCTTTTGAGGGGCACCTGGGTGGCTCAGTTGGTTAAGCGTCTGCCTTCCGCTCAGGTCATGATCCCAGGGTCCTGGAATGGAGCCCCACACTGGGCTCCCTGCTCGGTGGGGAGCCTGCTTCTTCCTCTCCTTCCTGCTTGTGCCTTTTCTGTCACTATCTCTGTCTCTCTCTCTCAAATAAATAAATAAATCTTAAAAAAAATAAAGGTGCTTTTGAAATTGCTGCAGAGCTAAAGTAATTTTTGTTGCTATTTTAAATCACATTTGTTCTACTTGTCTAAGTTCTCCTTGTCTACATAACTGATCAGTCATAGGTTACCACATTAAACAGGGCAGAGCACTCTCAAGCTTGCAATAATTAGTATGGCTGTATATTATTTTCTTATAACATTTTTGTTACATATCCTGTTGCTGAATGTTAAAAATTTGCCAAAATATGCCTTATTTTTCGTAACCATTTTAAAAAACCTCCAACAGGGTGCCTGGGTGGCTTAGTTGGTTAAGCGACTGCCTTTGGCTTAGGTCATGATCCTGGAGTCCCAGGATCGAGTCCCACATAGGGCTCCCTGCTCAGCAGGGAGTGTGCTCCTCCCTCTGACCTTCTTCCCTCTCATGCTCTCTCTCCACCATTCTCTTTCTCTCTCTCAATAAATACATACAAATCTTTTTTAAAAAAATAAAAATAAATAAAATAAAACAACCTCCAACCAAAACTTTTTTTTTTTTTAATGAGTGTGGTAGGTTTGAAAGTTGATGAATAAGTTAAATCTCATTGGATCACATGTATAGTTCTATAGGAAACTTTCTGAAAGAATTACCAAAATATATTTAAAATATAAAAAGCATAGTCAAGAATTAAAATGAATTCACATTTTTAACCTGTGATTTTAAATTATTTTTCCTAAAAATGCCAAGATGTAGGAAACTTAAACATACTCTGGAATTGACCCCTTGCAGCTGTATAGATTTTATAAATAAGCATGATCACAGATAAGAGGAAGTGGAAAGATCCTCATCAACTCCAGAATCAGTATTTTTTAAAATCTATGTGTAATTCAAAAATTACTTTCAATGGTGTCATATGTAAATTAGATCCTGTATAAAGTGGTCTTAAAAAATCAAATAGGGTTATTATATCTTTTTGTCAAGTGCAATTCATTCTAACTATTCAATATTAGAAAAAAATTCATGCAAATAATAAAATGTCATACAGATCAACAAACTAGTCAAATGCATTTTATGTTGCCAGTTCTTCTGCAGTTGTTTTGTAATAGCACATTATTCTGGCAGGATATGGTGTATGATATAATACTCTGAAAGATAAAAAGCAGACAACTTAAGCATCCTAAAATGTAGTATGTTGAAGTCTTAAACCTCAATTTTCTTAATTTATTATCATTTTAACATCATATATGAGCATGTTTCATCTTAGTTGCATTATCTTATTAACACCATCAAACATAACAAATAACAATGTAGGAAAGGCATGCATCTAATCTATTTTATTAAAAGAAACTCTTTAAAACATTTCTAAATCATTTTCAGAATTGTGTGACTTTAGTTTTGAAGTGTTCTGTTTAAACTTTAATATTTAGGGGATAGTGAATACTATAATTTGGTGGGTTCTTGAGTTTAATCTGATATTTATTCTTTACTTTGTTTGGACAATTGAAGTTATACAACACTTAGGTGATGATTAAGTGAATAGGATTGTGGATTTCATTATATACAGACCCTTGAGTCCATACTTTAGAATGTTGGTGATAGTCTGAGCTGAAATCTCTGCAGGTTGTGAATGGTGAAGGGGTAGAGGAAAAATAATTTTCCATCCCCTACAGTGCTAAGATGAGACAGCACCATTAACCTGATATTCTGGGGCGCCTGGGTGGCTCAGTTGGTGAAGGTTTAAGCCTCTGCCTTCAGCTCAGGTCTCGATCCCAGGGTCTGAGATTGAGCTGCTTCTCCCTCTTCCTCTGCCTGCTGCTCCCCCTGCTTGTGCTCCCAGGCCTGCACGTGCACTCTCTCTCTGTCTCTCTCTCTCTCTCTGTCAAATAAATAAATACATCTTAAAAAACAAAACAAAACAAAAATAAAAATGAAAAACACCGGATTTTCCAGAGTCCATTTTTCCTAATTGGAACTCAGGCCTGCCCCAATAGTTGAAGACTAAGGAGTGCCGTTTTTTCTTCAAGTCATATAGATCCTGAGCAATTGCAGATTCTTAACTTTGTAAGGGAGGGGAATCTATTAAGGGAATTAACTTCATTAAACAATGGTGACAGTTATAAGGAAATAGAATGGGGAACAAATTATCATAACCAGTAAATCACTGAGTTTATTTAATGATTTATAGGTGACTTTAGTTTCTATAAGATTTTAGATGTTATGCATAAATATAAGATCTACTTCCGTCCTTCTTTTATAGCCCCCATATTTCAAATGAGTAAATAAATAATTATCATAAGTTGCCAAGGATAAACTAGTTACTTCAGTTAAACCCAGATTTATATAGGGTCACTTTATTGGTGGTAACTTTAATTTCACTGACTTTTGCTCTTCTTTAGAAGGTCCTTAGTCTTGCAACATCTCTGACAACAAATATTTCTAGGAGTTCTTAGGAGATGTATCACTTGTGCTGAAAAGAAGTTTTAGTTGCCAGAGACACTTGCAGTTTCTTGCTCACCTGCTCAGTCCTACCTTCCTGGTATTGTCAGCTAATGTGTCTATTGTCTTTGACTCTGTGCATGAATACTTGGTCCCACCTAAGAAGCCTCCTGGCACTTCATTCCATGAAACATCATTGCTGCCTTTCGTACGGCACTATGAACTTTGATAAACATGGAACTACTGAGAGGAACTAGTCAAAAGGTTTCCATTTCCTAAGTAATGCTCTGCTATAGGCATTCCAGTTGTACCTGAGCCCTCCAGATTGGAAACAGAGTTGAATTGTATCATAATTCCCAGTTTTCTTTGTTGTAAGGAAGATCAATTATTATACCTTATGCATCAACGTCTTTGAGTTTTGGTAAAATGAACATTTTCTCTTTTAAATCATAACTTTCTTTTCCTAGGATGGAGTAGGGAAAGAATATGTAGGGAGGTATTACATTGTATTTAGAATCTTAGACTATATCCAAAGACCAGAACTGTGTGTTTTTGAATTGGAACTAATATTTTTCTTCAAAGTGTTTTCTTTGAGGAAGGCTCTTGGTCTGTAATGTAGATAGACTGATGGGCCTCATTACCAGCTACCCAGACACATGCAGGCATATCTGAGTTTCTGTGTTAGATACAACCTAGCCTAAAACTGGTAACCATATTGCAATTTGAAGAGGCATTTGTTCAGGTAATAAGCTTTTGAAATTTAGTGTTTTTAACTGATACACAATTGGCACAATTGTGTAAATTTAAGGTACGCAATGTTCTGATCTGATACATTTACATATTGTAATATTACCACCATAGTGTGAGCTAACACCCCTATGGTGTCTCATAATTGTTTCTTTTTTTAATGGTGAGAACATTTAAGATCTAATCTTTTAGCAAATTTGAATAATAATACAAAATTGTTAACTATAATCACTGTGTTGTGGATTAGGTCTCCAGAACTTATTCAGCTTCTAACTGCAAGTATGAACTCTTTGATCAGCATCTCTTCAATTCCCCCCACCCCCTACCCCTGGTGATCATCATTCCACTCTCTGTTTCTATGAGTTTGGCTGTTTTAGATTTAACATATAAGTGAGACCATATAATATTTGTCCTTCTCTGACTTATCTCACTTAACATAATGCCCTCAACATCCATCCATATTGTCTTCAATGGCACAACTTCCTTCTCTCTTATAGCTAAATAATATTCCATTGTATATGTATACCACATCCTCCCTTTCCAGTCACGGAAACTCAGGTTGTTTCCATATCTTAGCTATTGTGAATAATGGTGCAGTAAACATAGGGTGTTTCTTAATAGAAAAATGGAACATAGACCACTAGTGATTAATAATTAACATGCCCACTATGCTGTCTATTTAACACGGTCTTAAATGGGTCTTTGGCAAATACTTGTATGCAATTTAATCAAAGATGATTTATCCAGAAAATTCCTGATGTGTTGATATTCTGTGTGATTTATTAAAGATGAGGAATCTATATGCACTGAACAACAGAAGTACATGGGATGGTGTTGACAATATGCTGTAAAAATTTGGGGGCCTGATTTTAATTTTTATGCAGAATTCAGGATAGCAGTTAGAGACCTGAGATTTTTAGTGTTAAAGATGGCCTGTTCTTGTTTTCAATGATATAAAACTTAATTTGGTTTTGAGCTGCAAGCCTTACTATTCCTATACCATGAACCTTATCTAAGGTGCTATCTTTTTACCTCCTTTTAGATATAGAACTGTGACATTTCTATTGGTTCCACATTTGCTTGAATTATTATTTAGGCAATAAACATGTAGACTATGGATAAAGAGAAAATTTCATATAATTTATCAGTATTTCTGGGAAGACAAAAATAATTGATGAAGGATTTGTAAAGCAGTTGATAATTTACTTCAGTTATAAGCACAGAGACCTTAGGAAATGATTCCGATATTTAACATAAATAATCATGGCCAAATAGAAGAAGCATTTCCCTTTCAATTTCCTGCTGATCTTTGCATCTCTCTTGTAGTATATAATGGAGAAACAATGGAGAACAATGTCCCTTTCCAATTGCCAAAAAGCCCTCTCTCTAGAGAAGCAAATGAGAGCTGTAATATTTGGGGAAAAGGTCATTGGTGACAAAACATGCTGATTTCACAACTGACTTTTAAGTACGAAAGCATCAAGTTTCAAAAACTAGAATTGTCTTAGTAGTTAATCTTGTGGCAATTCTTGACCTGACATTTGGGTTGCTGTGAACTGAATTTCTATATTTCAATTTATAGAATAGGTGAAGCTATCTAGGACTTCAGGTTGCTGCATAATTTTGACAGTTTTTCTTTGTACTACTTCCTACACCAGTCTATTTTACTTTAGGGAAAAAAAGGAAGGAAGAAAGAAAAAATAAATAAAAAGCACACCTAAACATTTCCACAAAGTAATCAAGACTATGTTTATAGGCATGTAAGTCAATGAGAAGGTAATCTAAGACTCATTTCTGAATAGCAATTCAAATATAGAATAGAAGCTATGTGCATTCTATTGCTGGGTAACAGTGGGTAGGAAACACAACCTTAAATAAGAAAGGCTACCTTGGAAATGTTCAAGATAAATTAAAAGCCTTTACAATGAATAAACCAGTGTGAGTTCATGGAAGAACATATTCCTAATGGATAATTCTTAATTATCTGCTGACTAGGGGTGTCTGGGTAGTAATGTAGGGAGAAGCAGGAAGCAACATTTCAAACAAGATTTTAGAGATTTAGAATGAGGGTTTCCTGGCAGTTTGTAAGAAAAAATTTAGGGAGACTCTATGAAGAAATCACATAAATATAAAAAGGAGGGAATTTCAGTGAATCATAAAATTTCATTCAATTATTTATTCACCTGTATAAGACATAATTATTAAGTTTCTACAAAAAAAAGTAAAAGAAAATCAGTGTGTTAGTTTCCTATATAATTCATTGCAAAGGGATTCTACAAAAAAATGTAAAAGAAAATCAGTGTGTTAGTTTCCTATATAATTCATTGCAAGGGGATAAATAATCCTAGGATCCTGTCTGCAAGGAATTTATAACATAGACAAGAAAACATCATGTTCAATAACAAGAATACTTCAAACTGTAAGTTGCCAAATGTCATAAGAAACACACAGACTAACTGCATGGGAGTTCAGTGAAGGCATAGTTAATTCCAGATTGTGCTTGAACTGGAAACAGGGCAATCTCATGGAAGAGAAATTATTTGATTTTGGCTTGAAATGACAGGTAGAATTTGGACGTCTGGCATGGGAAGAGGCATCCCATTTGAATGTAACCAAAGGCTTGTAGGGGGTAATACATAGGAACACTGAATATTTAAAAGTAAAGGGCACAGAGGGAGTTGCGAGATCATGGAGGAGTAGGAGACCTAGATTTCATCTGGTCCCAGGAATTCAACTAGATAGGGGTCAAACCATTCTGAACAACTACGAACTCAATAGGAGATCGAAGAAAAGAATAGCAGCGACTCTGAACAGAAAAGCGACCACTTTCTGGAAATTCTCTTCAGATTTGTTTAGTGTATATTTTTTGGGGTCGTTGTTACCCTGTTACCATTTTGTTCTCTCCTTCATCTATTCTCCTCTGGACAAAATGACAAGATGGAAAAAAAATCACCTCCAAAAAAAAAAAAAAAAAAAGACTGCCATGGAACTAAACAATATGGACATTAGTAAAATGTTGGAACTAGAGTTCAGAATGATGATTATAAAGATACTAGCTGGGCTTGAAAAAAGCATGGAAGATATTAGAGAAACCCTTTCTGGAGTAATAAAAGAACTAAAATCTAACCAAGTTGAAATCAAAAAGGCTATTAATGAGGTGTAATCAAAAATGGAGGTTCTACCTGCTAGGATAAATGAGACAGAGAATTACTGATATAGAAGACCAAATGATGGAAAATAAAGTAGCTGAGAAAAAGAGAGACAAACAACTACTGGATAACGAGGGCAGAATTGGAGCGATGAGTGATACCATAAGACAAAACGATATTAGAATAATTGGGATCCTAGAAGAAGAAGAAAGAAAGAGAGGGGCAGAAGTTATAATGGAGCAAATTATAGCAGAGAACTTCCCTAACGTGCAGAAGGAAACAGGCATCAAAATTCAGGAGGCACAGAGACCCCCCCTCAAAATCAATAAAAATAGGTCAACACCCTGACATCTGGTAGTAAAATTTACGAGTCTCAGAGACAAAGAGAAAATCCTGAAAGCCGCTCAGGACAAGAGGTCGGTAACCTACAATGGTAGAAACATTAGATTGGCAACAGACCTATCCACAGAGACCTGGCAGGCCAGAAAGGAATGGCATGATATATTCAGAGCGCTAAACGAGAAAAATATGCAGCCAAGAATACTACATCCAGCTACCTGTCATTGAAAATAGAAGGAGAGATAAAAAGCTTCCAGGACAAACAAAAACTAAAGGAATTTGCAAACACGAAACCAGCCCTACAAGAAATATTGAAAGGGGTCCTCTAAACAAAGAGAGAGCCTAAAAGTAACATAGACCAGAAAGGAACACAGAAAATATACAGTAACAGTTGCCTTACAGGCAATAGAATGGCGCTAAATTCATATCTTTCAATAGTTACCCTGAATGTAAATGGGCTAAATGCCCCAATCAAAAGACACACGGTATCAGATTGGATAAAAAAAAAAAAACAAGACCCATCGATATGCTGTCTGCAAGAGACTCATTTTAGACCCAAAGACACCTCCAGATTGAAAGTGAGGGGGTGGAAAACCATTTACCATGCTAATGGACACCAAAAGAAAGCTGAGGTGGCAATCCTTATATCAGACAAATCAGATTTTAAACCAAAGACTATAATAAGAGATGAGGAAGGACACTATATCTTACTTAAAGGGTCTGTCCAACAAGAATATATAACAATTGTAAATATCTATTTTCCTAACATGGGAGCAGCCAATTATATAAGCCAATTAATAACAAAAACAAAGAAATACATCAACAACAATACAATAATGGTAGGAGATTTTAACATCCCCTCATTGAAATGGACAGATCATCTAAGCAAAAGATCAACAAGGAAATAAAGACTTTAAATGACACACTGGACCAAATGGACTTCACAGATATATTCAGAACATTCCATCCCGAAGCAACAGAATACACATTCATCTCTAGTGCCCATGGAACATTCTCCAGAAGAGATTACATCCTAGGTCACAAATCAGGTCTCAACTGGTACCAAAAGATTGGGATCATTCCCTGCATATTTTTGGACCACAGTGCTTTGAAACTAGAACTCAATCACAAGAGGAAAGTCAAAAAGAACTCAAATACATGGAGGCTAAAGAGCATCCTACTAAAGAATGAATGGGTCAACCAGGAAATTAAAGAAGAATTAAAAAAATTCATGGAAACCAATGAAAATGAAAACACAACTGTTCAAAATCTTTGGGATGCAGCAAAGGCAGTCCTGAGAGGAAAGTATATAGCAACACAAGCCTTTCTCAAGAAATAAGAAAGCTCTCAAATATACAATCTAACCCTACACCTAAAGGAGCTAGAGAAAGAACAGTAAATAAAACCTAAACCCAGCAGGAGAAGAGAAATAATAAAGATCAGAGCAGAAATCAATGAAATAGAAACCAAGAGAATAGTAGAACAGATCAACAAAACTAGGAACTGGTTCTTTGAAAGACTTAACAAGATTGATAAACCCCTGGACAGACTTAACAAAAAAAAAAAAAAAGAGAGAGAGAGAAATCATGAATGAAAGAGGAGAGATCACAAGCAACACCAAAGAAATACAAACAATTATAAGAACATATTATGAGCAACTATATGCCAGCAAATTAGACCATCTGGAAGAAATGGGTGCATTCCTAGAGATGTATCAACTAGCAAAACTGAACCAGGAAGAAATAGAAAACCTGACCAGACCTATAACCACTAAGGAAATTGAAGCAGTCATCAAAAATCTCCCAACAAACAAGAGCCCAGGGCCAGATGGCTTCCCAGGGGAATTCTACCAAACATTTAAAGAAGAATTAATACCTATTCTTCTGAAACTGTTCCAAAAAATAGAAATGGAAGGAAAACTTCCAAACTCATTTTATGAGGCCACCATTACCTTGATCCCCAAAACAGATAAAGACCCCATCAAAAAGGAAAATTACAGACCAATATCCCTGATGAGCATGGATGCAAAAATTCTCACCAAAATACTAGCCAATAGGATCCAACAGTACATTAAAAGGATTATTCACCACGACCAAGTGGGATTTATTCCTGGGCTGCAAGTTTGGTTCAACATCCGAAAACAATCAATGTGGTACAGTACATTAATAAAAGAAAGAACAAGAACCATATGATCCTCTCTTAAGAGATGCAGAAAAAGCATTTGACAAAGTACAGCATCCTTTCTTGATCAAAACTCTTCAGAGTATAGGGATAGAGGGTACATACCTCAATATCATAAAAGCCATCTATGAAAAACCCACAGCGAATATCATTCTCAATAAGGAAAAACTGAGAGCTTCCCCCCTAAGGTCAGGAACATGGCAGGAATGTCCACTATCACCACTGCTATTCAACATAGTATTAGAAGTCCTAGCCACAGCCATCAGACAACAAAAATAAATAAAAGGCATATGAATCATTAAAGAAGAAGTGAAACTCTCACTCTGCAGATGACATGATACTTTATGTGGAAAACCCAAAAGACTCCACCCCAAAACTGCTAGAACTCATCAGGAATTCAGTAAAGTGGCAGGATATAAAATCAATGCACAGAAATCAGTGACATTCCTATACACCAACAATAAGACAGAAGAAATAGAAATTAAGGAGTCAATCCCATTTATAATTTCACCCAAAACCATAAGATACCTAGGAATAAATCTAACCAAAGAGGCAAAGATCTGTACTCATAAAACTATTAAATACTCATGAAAGAAATTGAGGAAGACACAAAGAAATGGAAAAACATTCCATGCTCATGGAATGGAAGAGCAAATATTGTGAAGATGTCAATGTTACCTAGAGCAATCTACACATTTAATGCAATCCTTATCAAAATACCATCAACTCATTTCAAAGAAATAGAACAAATAATCCTAAAATTTGTATGGAACCAGAAAAGACCCTGAATAGCCAGAGGAATCTTGAAAAAGAAAAGCAAAGCCGGTGGCAACACAATTCCGGACTTGAAGCTCTATTACAAAGCTGTCCTCATCGAGACAGTATGGTACTGGCACAAAAACAGACACATAGATCAATGGAACAGAATAGAGACCCTAGAAATGGACCCTCAAATCTATGGTCAACTAATCTTCGGCAAAGCAGGAAAGAATGTCCAATGGAAAAAAGACAGTCTCTTCAACAAATGGTGTTGGGAAAATTGGACAGCCACATGCAGAAGAATGAAACTGGACCATTTCCTTACATTACACACAAAAATAGACTCAAATTGGTTGAAAGACCTAAATGTGAGACAGGAGTCCAACAAAATCCTAAAGGAGAACACAGGCAGCAACCTCTTCGACCTCAGCCACAGCAATTTCTTCCTAGAAACATCGCCAAAGGCAAGGGAAGCAAGGGCATACACACACACACACACACACACACACACACACACACACACACACACACACAATGGAATATTATGCAGCCATCTAAAGGAATGAAATCTTGCCATTTGCAACGATGTGGATGGAACTGGAGGGTATTATGCTGAGCGAAATAAGTCAGTCAGAGAAAGACACGTATCACACGATCTCATTGATATGAGGAATTCTTAATCTCAGGAAACAAACTGAGGGTTGCTGGAGTGGTGGGGGGTGGGAGGGAGGGGGTGGCTGGGTGATAGACATTGAGGAGGGTATGTGCTATGGTGAGCGCTGTGAATTGTGTAAGACTGGTGAATCACAGACCTGTACCTCTGAAACAAATAATACATTATATGTTAAAAAAAAGAAGAAGATAGTAGGAAGGGAAAAATGAAGGGGGGGACATTGGATGGGGAGATGAACCATGAGAGACTATGGACTCTGAGAAACAAACTGAGGGTTCTAGAGGGGAGGGGGTGGGGGATGGGTTAGCCTGGTGATGGGTATTAAAGAGGCATGTATTGAATGGAACACTGGGTGTTATATGCAAACAGTGAATCATGGAACACTACATCAAAAACCAACTACATCTAAAACTAATGATGTAATGTATGGTGATTAACATAACAAAATAAAATTTTAAAAATATGCAAATTTTTTATTACACTATGTGTAAGAAAACCCTTAACCCATTTAACATAAATAAATTTGCCAACACTTAAGCCATTTGCTAAAACTTATCTAAGAGGAACCTTGGCCCACTCTGCTTACTCTCAGTGGGGAGGAGTTAAAGAGTATTGCAAGTTAAGGATGAGCTGCTCTGACCGATGGGGAAAAGGAACATTGCCAACAAGTGATTCTTAGCAAAAACAAAAATAAAACAAAGTATCCACAGCTACTACTGAAAAGTTACTTGTAGACTCAAGATTTGCCTTTGTAAGATCTCAGTTATCATAAAACAGACAAAAAAAAACAGTAGTGGAAAAAGGTTATTCACATCAGAATTAAGACAGGAAGGGAAAAATGAAGGGGGGGATTCGGAGAGGGAGACGAACCATGAGAGACGATGGACTCTGAGAAACAAACTGAGGGTTCTGGGGGGGAGGGGGGGAGGGGATGGGTTAGCCTGGTGATGGGTATTAAAGGGGGCACGTACTGAATGGAGCACTGGGTGTTATGCACAAACAATGAATCATGGAACACTACATCAAAAACTAATGATGCAATGTAGGGTGATTAACATAACATAATAAAAAAAGTAAAGGGCACTTCATTTGCAACAACATAGTTGGATCTAGAGAGTACAGTGATAAGTGAAATAAGCCAGTCAGAGAAAGACAAATACCATAGGATTTCACTTTTATGTGGAATTGAAGAAACAAAGTAAATGCACAACAGCAACAACAAAGAGACAATCCAAAAAACAAGACTCTTAACAATAGAGAACAAACAGATGGTTACCAAAGGGGAGGTGGATGGGAGGGGATGGGTGAAATAGTTGAAGGGGATTAACAGTACACTTACCTTGATGCACACCAAGCAATGTATAGCATTGTAGAATCACTGTATTGTACACCCAAAACTAATAAAAAAACACTGCATGTTAACTATACTGGAATTACAACAAAATAAATTTAAAACATGGTAAAAGGCACTCAAATTAAAGTAGTGGAAATTTAAATTGAAAAGGAAGAGTTTTGACCACATTGGGAGGTAGAGAGCTAGGATGAAATATTAAGGAGATTGTATAATTTCTGAGGAGAAAGAAGGATATCCATAAATAGTTTTTGAACAAAGGAGAATTGTTTAGGCAGGACAGAGTTCTCATGAGTTGAAGTGGGATATGGAATAACAATTAGAAAGCCAGTATATCAAAATATATGAGGTATTGAAATGAAAGTAGAAGCAATGGGAGAGGAGAGCAGGAGCTAGAATGAAAGAATATTATGCAGGATGCAGGTGACATTGATAAGACATAGCAAATGATAACATGTAAATGTGTGTGAGCAGATGAATGCAATGAAAAAGTGGGCATTTTAAGTTAGAATTCCAGGACAATAAAACTAATAGTAGGAGAAAAGGCAATAGCTGAGAACAGGTTTGAAAGAAAAAACACTTTCTTCCATTTGTAGCATCCTGGTTTGAGGTAATACTGAACCATCCAGAGTGAGCATCGCAATAAATAGTTAAAAAAGAGAGATTGTATTTGGACATAGATCCCTTTTCAATTATTTCACAAACACTGTGCTCTATTTTGTGATAGGCACTGTGCTAAATTCTATGGAAATGATTAATAAGACACAAGTCTCTTCTATCAGTGATCTAATGGAAGATATATCCCTCTACACAGGCAAATACCATTATAAATATGTATGTGTAGTTTAGAATTTCAAAATCCACAGAGTGAAATGGAAGCAGCTATGGGGGAAACTCAGCCTTGGCCCCCCAAGGAACATCCTGTGGCAATTAATTCTAGGCAGCTTAAGAACCTGTAACAGTTAACGATGCAGAATAAGGAGGGACAAAGAGAGGAAAAATGGTCAGAAGAGAGTAGCAACTATATTTAGTATTCAACACATAACTTGTCAGAGCTGGAAAAAATCATTGGCCTGTCATAGCTATGTCTTTAGATAAGTCTTAAGTTTGCATAATTTTGTGAAGGCAAATAGAGAAATGAGATTTTGGACAGAACTTAAGGTAGGTAAATCTTTTGGATGTATCCACAGAAGATTTTAGAAGGAGGGAGCCTGGGTGGCTCAGTTGGTTAAGCGACTGCCTTCGGCTCAGGTCGTGATCCCGAGGTCCTGGGATCAAGTCCCACATGGGGCTCCCTGCTCAGCGGAAAGCCTGCTTCTCTCTCTCCCTCTGCCTGCCACTTCCCCTGCTTGTGTGCTCTCTCTCTCTCTCTCTCTGTCAAATAAATAAATAAAATCTTTTAAAAAAGAAGATATAAGAAGGATAAAGAGGAAAAAAAGAAGTAAAGACACAGAGAGAGAGAAGTAGCTAGAGGTAAATTAGCAACTGATTGTCACAAGGAAGATGTGGTTTCACCATGATAACTTTGTCCCATTTTACAAAGGCAGAGAATTAGCTGACAATTTTTATTGGCACTGGCACTGGCATTTAAGATAATATTAGTACTCTTAAACAATAAGTTTCTGGAATATAGGGGTATGTGTTGGAGGGTGGGAGTAGAAAGGTAGAAAAAGTTTTGCTAAGAAGGAGAATGGTGAATATATGTGACTATTTCATAAGTTTTGGTAATAAAAGGGAGAATGAAAGAAGATACACAAATGTCTAAAAAGCACATGCAAAGATTCTCAACATCACTATTGGAAAATGCAAATCAAAACCACGACATAACACTTCATGGCCATGAGGATGACTATTGTAAAAACTAAGGAGAAAATAACAAGTGTCAATGAGGCTGTAAGACATTGGAACTGTCTTGCTGATGAAACAGTGCATTCTGTAGCCCCTGGAGAGCAGAATGGCAGTTCCTCAAAAAATTAAACAGAATTACCATATGATCCAACAATTCCACTTCTAGCATATACCCAAAATAATAGAAAGCACAATTATTTGCACATTTGTGTTGAGTATATTATGTACATTTATTTCTCCATATAGAACAGCATTATTCACAATAGCCAAAAGTCAGAAACAACCCAAATGTCCTATAAATGAATAACTAAATGTGGTATATAAGTACAATAGAATATTATTCAGCCTTTATAGGAATGAAATTCTGATACATGCTATAACATGGATGAACCTTGAAGACATGCTTAGTGAAATAAGCCAGACACAAAAGGACAAACATTGTATGATTCCAGTTACATGAGGTATCTAGGATAGTCAAATTGATAGAGAAGGTAGAACAGTATTCACAAGGAGCTAGGGAGAGGGAGCAAAGGGGAGTTATCAGATACAGAGTTTCCATAGGAAATGATGAAAATGTTCTAGAGATGGATGGAAGGTCATGGTTGCACAAAACTGTGTATGTATTTAATGCCACTGAACTGTCCACTTAAAAGTAGTTGAAATGGTAAATTTTATATCTTGTGTGTTGCACCACAATAACACAATTTTTAAAAATAAAAGCCAGATAAAGGAATACCTTGAGCATATATAAATTTAAGAAGAAATTATTACGGTATTTTGAATCAGAAAGAACTAACATATTTTAAAACTATAGAATAATTAAGAAAAAAAAGAAAATGGTATGGGATGTAAGTTTTCCTTTTATTAGGCAAATTAGGATAAAACTAGATAACTAATTAAGACCCAAAATACTTAGCATGGGACTATCTAGTTTAATACACCAGCTGCAGCATATATTAATATGGTCAGTATCTATTTTGTGTGGCTTTCACTTAACAAGTTTGTTTATTACAAATTCTTCATTTTTTCCATTTAGTTTAGCAATGTGCTGGGTTTGGGATAATGACTCAGGGAAGAGATGGGAGGAGGGAAGTAGCTCCAATCAAATCAAAACAAAACAAAATCTTTCTGGTGGTTTTATGCAAACAGTTAATCCATAAGTACCGACTGCCATAGCAAAAAGCTCTCCCCCCGAATCGACAAAGATTCCATATATGAATTCATTTTCTCCATAACTAGAGTGCCCATATAATTTGTCCTCCAAAACAGGACACTTGAGTGTGAAAGAGGATGACAAAGTTGCTATTCATATATACACCAAGACATCAGGCAGAAACTGGCACAATCCCTAAAAAATCCCTAATTAAGGTTAATGTTGAGGGTGAAAAGGGGTCAAAGGCAAATAAAGACCTAAAATGTCTGGGTTTAAAGCCTTCAGCCATGAACTCATTTAAATGGCTTAGTGAGCCATAATGAGACAGTACGGAAAGGATAATCTCAATTTAGAGTGCTCTCTGAAAACATTAGCATTGTTTAAAATTCTTGTTATGAGCGAAAAATGAAGAGGTAAGTGTAGTATCACACTAGGCTCCAAATCTTTTGATTTCTAAAGAAACGAAAGGAAAAAAAAACTTAATTGCTTATACAGCTGGCATATTGTTTTCAAATAAAATTTATGATACAGTACAGTGATAATTTTATGTACAATTTTTGGTCTGTTGGTTTACCATGGGTCTTAGTTACTTAGTTCAGGTTACTCCAACAGAACACCATAGACTGGGTGGCTTATAAACAACCGAAATTATTTCTCACGGTTCTAGAGGCTGGAATTCTGAGATCGGGGTGCCAGCATGGTGGGGTTTGGGTGAAAGCCCTCTTGTGGATTGCAGATGGCTATTTTCTCATTACATCCTTACATGGAGAAGTGAGAAAAAGAGAGAGAGCTCTCTGGGGTCTCTTTTATAAGAGCACTCATTCACAAAGTCTCCACCTGCATGACCTAATCATTTCCCAAAGGCCTTACTCCTAATATGGTCACATTGGGGGTTAGGATTTCAATTATGAATTTTCAGGGGATACAAACAGTCAATCTAGAATACCACAGTCTTGTGTATACTCAATATGCATAGCAAGTTTATGTTTATATACAGCATTGATGTCAAATTTTATTTTATTCTTTGTAAGATACTGTTTATCTTGCCTGTGAAATTTTCAATACCAAATTCTTTATTTGAAATATGTAAGACACTTGGTATAAAAAAAGATAATCTACTTTAAAACAATTTTTTTAAGATATTATTTATTTGAGAGAGAGAGAGAGAGAGCACAAGCAGGGGGAGCAGCAGGCAGAAGGAGAAGCAGACTCCCCGCTGAGCAGAGAGCCTGATGCGGGGCTCGAGCCCAGGATGCTGAGATCATGACCCAGGCCAAAGGCAGACACTTAACTGACTGAACCACCCAGGTGCCCCAAAACAATTTTTATTTACCTAAACATTGCAGTAAATGTGAATGTCCGCAATCAATACCTGGTCTAAGAGACACTGAGAAAGAGACAAGTTCTCATTGATGATAATGTTCAAGGTTGTTATCTAACAGTTTCATCTGAAGCAGGGTTTCCCTTATACCATTGAGAGGAAAACAGTTTGAGGGAAAAAAGCTTTATGAATAAGAAAAAAGGAACAATTAGATGGGACTAACGATCCAATTAATCCCTTATTATCCTGTTTTTACTAGAAGGTCTCCTCAAATAGGTAGGACTCCAAAGAAAAAGAGTAGTGGGGCAGATTTCATTTCTACCAGCTCCATTCTTTCTTTTCCCCCTATTTCTTCCAGCTTTCATCTGAAAAGAATCAAGAGACACATAGCCCTCATTTCATAACCTGATGCCTACCAGTACCTTTACAATTGCCAGTCCTTTACTTTGAAGCACAGATAGTGCTGAAAATGGGAAGAGAAGGGCAAAGAAGGAAATTATTAAAATTAAAAGTTACTGATTAGAAACCTTTTAATTCAAGGATATAGATCCACAAAAGGCTTTCAATAGTTCAACAATCATGCTTTAACTAAAATAGGAGGCACTGTTGGACTGTCAAAATAAAGATATTTTTAAGAAATTGAAAGTCTTTTCTAGGATCACCTGGGTGGCTTAAATGCTTAAGAATCTGCCTTCGGTCATGCTCTCAGGGTCCTGTGGTTGAGCCCTGCATCCGGCTCCGTGCTCACCAGGGAGCCTGCTCCTCCTTCTCCCTCTGCCGCTCCCCTGCTTGTGCTCTCTCTCAAATGAATACATTTTTAAAAAAGTGTTAAAAAAGAAAGTCTTTCTACTTTGTTCAATTTGAGGATGCACACTTATGCCTTAGAAGAATGACATTCATTTGCTTTGGGCTATGAGTGCCAGTTACTTATCTAATTATCTTGGTGGAGACAGAGGAGGAGCAAAAATGTAACCAAATGACAGAGAAGAAAGATCTCAAAGCCTTGTGTTCTTTGGTTTTCCAAGTGTCCCATCAGCCATGAACTCTCTCCTTCAAGTTCACAAAGAGAACAGATAAACCTGAGATCATTGGTTTCTATTTGTAAGTATCCATAATGATTCTCCAAATGTTCAAGGAGTCTCTAGAAGCTTTTTTTTTTTTTAAACATTTAAGGCATCAGAGCATCATTATCTTCTAGCTTTTTCTCTAACCAAGCTTTCTTATATACAGTTAGTGTAACATGAAGAACTTCTTTGTGACATCAGATCACTCTGGCCGATTTATAATAGTTCTAATTCTTAGATTAACTTGCTTCTTAAAGGAGCATTTCAAATCACATAGGTATGAAATAATATTTTATACATTTATAAAATGTCTTCTAATTATAGTATCTGTGGTGAAAGAGAATAAAATTCAAATCAGATAAAATTCACATTTATATGAGGAGCTCCAGAGTGTTTTTAATTGTTTTTATGAAACATTTTCTTTTCAAGTTTCAGTTTTATGAAGAGGCCACATGGTTTAAAAACTGGTTTCAAACTTATTCATAACAAAATAGTGATAATAACTAGAATCTATAGTGAACATATACATGTATTATATATTATATATTATATACATATAGTTTCCCCTGCTTTATGGTATTTAATTGTCCTGATTTTACAGAGAAGATTTATAATTTTAGGAAAGTTAACTTTCTCAAGGTAATACAGCCAGCATGTAAACCCAGGGTTCAAATATAAGCCATACCCCAGATTTTGATTTAAGTATGTTGGTGAAAATGTGTGTTGATGTTCCTTAAAAATTCCCCACAACTTTCAATTTATTTTAATATTACTAAAATGCCTCAGTAACAGTCTAATTGTGGTTCCCATTTAGGATTCTGTGCTTCACTGATGGCATCCCTTTATCACTCTCCCACAAAGTTTTTGTTTCAAATATATAGATGGCTAGTAAAATGGTTCTTGATAGATAATCCTGCAACATAGAATGTTAACATACCTCTTATTTCACAAAATACTCCAATATCATAGGCATATTTATTTTTTCTTACTAACACTTACTAGAAACCTATTGCCAACTTTAGACATGCCTATATGTGTGGCATATAGACAACAAAGCTGGTATATTTATGCATAAATTTCCAAGATGTTGTCTCTTATTCAAAAACTCTAGAGAAAGTATAAAATTCTTTTTTTTGTCACTTAAGAGCTATAAACTTGAGCTAATACGCACTCTATAGGTAAACTTTATGACCAAAGTCATAAAGTATTGAGGATTCCCCAGCATTTCTGAATTTGTATCCTTTTGTGTATCTGAATTACCAAAAAATAGCAGGAAAAGTGACCATAATATTTCCTTATTATATAAAGTTAACTTATAATTCTTACATCTTCACATTTTAGCATGTGAATTAAGAAAATTCTGCAATATTATATGTGAAGCACTTTAAATCTAAAGTTTTTGCAAAAATTCATTTATATTCTTTTTTTTTTCATTCAGAGTGAATTTTTCTATAACAATAATATTAATAGCTTTAGGCTCTCTTGAACAGTCCATATATGTCAAATATTAACAATATTCATAACAAGGTCTTTTGAAGCCACATCTGTCCATTTGTAACTGTAATATTCTTCAATAATTAAAAAGAAAATAATATGTTGCAATAGTTTAAACAGCTCAGAAAATATTACCCTATACATTTGTATAATGTGTATTACATATATGTACATATGTTTAATTTAATAAATTCTTAAATTATATATTTTTCAGTTGGATTGTTCCCCAAACCTTTCATACATAGATAAATCTTGAACAAAATGATTGTTTCAGTTGGTGTGATACCTACTCCTTCAGTCTGGACTTCACTGTGTCTTGGTGTTCCACTATCTTGATGTCTTCTTTATCTCCTAAAAAAAGTCTTGAGTTCATTCATTTACTAAGTAATTACTTTGTTTCAGGCACAATGCCTCTCAATCTCCCTTTTACTGAATGAGGAATAAAAAAGATGCTTAGAGGTTTGACTCTGCTGCCTAGGTAATTTATAGCACATAAAGAAAATTCAGATTGAAAACAGGCTCATGACTAACTGATCTTGGACAGTTTAATTGAAAATGAGTTAATATCTTCCTCTTGGGATTATTGATATGATTAAATAAAATGAAGGATATAAACTGCCTAAGACCTAGTATATGCCACTACATTTTTTAGTGGCTATAGAAAGGATAGTGTAGAAAAGAGGTTCACCAAAATAACATTTTCTTAGAATTAAGAGAACAAGTTCATTATTTTAAGAACATCAGGTTAAACAAAAATCTGTCAAAGATAAAGCAAAACAATAGTATATCAACTTGATATTGAATATTCAAATTATATTTGAAAATGGTTTGCATTATATATTTCTCAATATAATTAAAGCAACTTTATTTTAATATTTATTATCTTTATTTTTCATGCAATTAGGCTATTCTACTTATCCAGGGTTCAATGTAAGGCCAGCCTTTTCCCAGTCTGTTACGAATGTGGAAATGACAGTAAAACAAGAGAGGAGGAAGTATATTTAGTATTTTAAAATGTATGATATTCTCTCGTTCAATGGTTACTTCATTTTAAGTTTCTCTCAAGTCTCTCAGAATTTTAGAAATTGCAGGTGAACAAGATAATGGCATGAGAGAAAAATAAAATTCAGTCTCACACACTTAGGTAATTTCTTCTCCAGTTCAGATTCCTTCCTAAACTAAATTATTAAGCCTAATATTGATAGAAAATAGTTTTAGCAATCTGTTTGCTCAATCTTTCTTTTTTTACCAAATAAGGCATGAGTGTGGGATCCATAATTAATGACTTGGACACTGGATCTGAGCTCTGAGAAGAATCCCCTCTCTGATATTGGGTTAGGGCTACAGAATTAGTCCACTGGGAGATGGGTGTGTAGGAAGCATGGGGAGTGAATAATGGAGGAGCCAAAGGATATGCTATGACCTGAATTCATGAGATGGAGTACGAATTATGGTGGAAATTGGTGTAGAGATAGACAGGAGATCATCATATTCAGAGTAGGTGTGGGTAAATGAAGAGGGGTATTATGTTGAGTGAAACAACAAATTGTAAATACTCTGGTCATCCTGCCCCTTCCTATTCAGGACACTAGAAAAATTAGGTCTTGGTTACACCCTGTCATCAGATATAGATTCTGGTCCTAGAAGTCACTGGAAGTGCAGTGACTAAGCCCAGAAATGGCTCAAGAACTCTGTGGTTCTGAAAATAACCTGGCTACAGTATGATGAATTGGCTCTTTCATTGTTGAATTCAAACATAACTCAGTAAATGCTTATTGTCATTAATTGGTTTAAATAGTTCAATGAGCATCAGATCTGGTGAGACAGGTTTGTGTTTAAATACTTGGTCTCCCACCTATTAACTGTGTGACCTTGGGCAAGTTCCTTAACCTCTGCAAAAATCAGTTTCCTGGTATGTGAAATCAGGATAATTTTTATGCCAGTTAATATAGCGCCTGGCACATATAAACCACTGAGTGCTTTTTCTATGACCATTCATTATGTTAAAAGGAAAGGATTAGGGGCATCTGGGTATTGGTTCATATGTAGAAATGTTCATGTGTAGGTTATTAAAATAATGGGGTCTACCATAACCACAATGGAAGATTTTATACAGGCCCTTTTATTATTCTTAAACATTCTCCAAAGTCTTAATGAAGTCTTAAATGTTATTTATATCCACCTGGAATGCTTAAAATTTCAAATGAGAGAACAGCCAATGATGATTTAAGAGCCAATTTACTTCTGATAAATTTCTACTCCTTCTTTAACTACTTGAATGCTCTTTTTAATAATGTCGTACTTCTTGCTACCCTAAAAGGTTTGATATACCTTAACTTATTCCTGGAAATGACAGTCAATCTTAGAAGGGAAATACTATAAGTTAATAAGCAGAATTTAAAAATGACCCTCAAGAGCAGCAGATGAATTGCTAATTAGAATTATCACTGTTGCCTCAATAATACTGTTCTAGGGTCTGAATTATGTCAGGACATTAAAAGTAGAAAGTTCATTAATATTTTTAATGCATATCTATTATTTATAAAGCAAGTATGAGCTGGGAGCATAGACTTGACTATATTACCTGCTTCTCACTGCCTATCATCCCAGCTTGTTAATTCCTCCCTCCTGGGAGAAAGAAAAGAAAGGGCATGGGCTCTGCAGTCAAAAAAAAAGATTAGGTTCAAGATCCAAGGTAAGCATGGTAAGCAAGGTAAGCAAGGTTAAGTATCACCTTGAACAGGTGATTTTATTTTTCTGACCTTCACTTTCCTCAATTATAAAAATCTAGGATAATAACTACCCCACAAGTTTTTATGCCAATTTAAAAGATCATTAGTGCACAACTTTAATATTTAGTAGTAGATTTTTCTATACCTAGTAATGATTGTGTACTTGTTATCCTCCCAGTATCTGCTTTCTTATCTTCTTAATCTCAATCTTAAGGCTTTTCTTTTCATAGTGAAATAATGCGAGTGCCCCATAGTCAAAGACCTCTGAGCTATGGTGATGCCAAGTATTTCCTGAAATAATCACTTCCTCTCATGGTCCCTCTTGTATGCATCTTAAGGTAGAGAATTTGTTGAGATGGGTAGGAGCATAGCTAATTCTATCAAAGTAACCACATCACTAATACATTCATGACTTTGTCTTCATTAGTAATAGGATCCAATAATTGACAAACCACTGACTATATAAACACGAATGCATGTTTTTACATAGGGGAATTCTTTTATCTCTTTATAGCACTGGTTTAAAAATAAGAAAATTAGAAAAATAAACTTCAAGCTCCCAAGATATCACTTGTTAGTTTTCATATATTTACTAGTAACTGATAATTTATACTATTATATGGGTCAAACTTAGTGAAAGAATTGAACAAATTTGATTGTGTCAAACTTCTAGAAAATAGTCATCATCATAAAAATCATGTCCTTGCCTTTGGAATTATTTGCTCATGCATGGTACAGTATGAATGGAGTCAACAGCATATAGTTTAGGATATGTAAATTCTGTTTTTCTGTGATGGTCCAAATTCTCAATCTTTCAAAGATAGTAAAGGGTGTTTCTTTTTTAATATACATAAATGAAAACAATCCTAAGAAATATTATCTATCTCTGAAAGAAAGCTAAACTATTCCAAGCTTGAATATGCCTGACTTAATTAAAACTCAATTAACATTGTTATTGTGTAACGAACGGCTTGAAAATGGCAATGTCATGAACCATCAATTATGGACTAATGTAAAAAACAGTAGGCTATAGGCTGGAATGTCACAATAAGCCCTAGGGTGTGTTTTTTTTAAAATCTATCTGAAGTATATTTGTCAGATTTTAACATGGCATTACAGTTGATTAAAAATGACAAACATAATATCACTAATGGATTGTTTTTCACTGAAAAACTGTTTCCAGTGTGTTAATAGGAATTAGAGTATTTTTATCAAGTAATATTTTTTCCAAACCTAAGTTGTTCACTTACCATATATTTTATATGTAAGTAGGGCTCAAATAAAATTTGAGGTTTTAAATACTTACAGAGGACATCTATGTCACTATGTATTTTCTTTCTATATATGTAATTAAGGGCTATTTTATTTTTTATATTATTTGGGGAATTTTCATTTATTCTGAAATGATAGTAGATTCTACCCTGTTATGATGAAGCTTCATGAAGCTCTACAAGGTTCCAGAAAATGTCATTTTTTTCCCAACCTTGTTTCCAATGCTTCCTATAATTGAAATTTGTCTTCAAATTCTGTATCAGCTGAAATGTCAGTCCCTTTTGAAGTTTTCTCTTCAAACTCTCTTCTCTGCACAATTCCACTCTTTTATTTAGAATCTTTGTTATTTTGCCTTATATAAAATATTTCTCTTCCCCCCCATAGTTTATAAATTCTTTAAGCATTGTGAGTTGAACCTATTCAGTGGTTAATTCTCTCCACATTGTGTATACACTCATGCAAGACACATAGTTAACAAAGACCAGTTGGAGTATGGGAAATATTAATTTAAATATGGCATCTTAAAAATATCACAGTGTATTTTCAATATTGGAATAAGTAAACAAATGGGTGGGCTCAGTATAGCCAGGCTTTTTGTGGAAAGGTCAAAGAAGTTCAATAACGTCCATTTGTTTTTTGCAATTGAAAATAGCCTCCTGGTGTGCCTGGGTGGCTCAGTCGGTTAAGCGTCTGCCTTCAGCTCAGGTCATGATCCCAGGGTCCTGGGATTGAGCCCCACATCGGGCTCGCTGCTTGGCGGAGAGCCTGCTTCTCCCTCTGCCTGCCACTCTGCCTATCTGTACTCTCTCTCTATCTCTCTCTATCTCTCTGTCAAATAAATAAATAAAATCTTTAAAAAAAATAGCCTCCCTTGGGTGCCTGGGTGGCTCAGTCGTTAAGCGTCTGCCTTCGGCTCAGGTCATGATCCCAGGGTCCTGGGATCGAGCCCTGCATCGGGCTCCCTGCTCCGCGGGAAGCCTGCTTCTCCCTCTCCCACTCACCCTGCTTGTGTTCCTGCTCTTGCTGTGTCTCTCTCTGTCAAATAAATAAATAAAATCTTTAAAAAAATAGCCTCCCTTAGTTCTAATAGATGTACACAATTTTTTAAGACCTTTTGGTTGTTTAAAATCTAAAACTTATTGGATTCTCTCAGAGTAATGGAGTTTCATATGGAGCAGACCAATTTTCTCAATAATATTCTCTTCCTTTGTCTTAATTTTTGGATTTCACTGTCTTGTCTTTTGAAGGGTTAATGAATTTAATTGTTTACTTGGGCTTTATGCATTTGTACTGAGAGGTTCCCTAGGGCAGACACATAGCTGTTTAAGGTAGATGGCCCTGCGTCTCCGGAAATCTCAGCTGGGCACAATCACTTGACAAATCTTCATTGTAATAAAAGGCAATTGTAGTGAAACACACTGTGAAACAAATTCCAAAAGTGATCTTTCCAGGAAGGAGCTTAACCCCTTGGAAAAGTCATCATCTAGAATCCAGAGATACTTCGGAAATGCAAATAACACACTTGAGACAAGGGGGCACCTGTTATTCTGCTTTGATTATGTCTTGAGGCCTCAATTTCAGTAAATGAGAGAACAGAAGGAAGGTGTTCTTTTGATGAGCTCTGTCCTCAAGTTAATAAAGGCTGAGGGAAAAATAATAGGTGATATCCATTCATAATTCCTTCCTGGCCATCAGTAATTACAAACCACTTACTGTCATTTTGAGATACGAGTAAGGTATAGCTTTTGTTATACGCTGACTGGTTTTCTATAATTTTTAGTAGTGAAACTGGAAATTTGACAGAGAACTTATTTACTGAGTCTGGAAAAAAAAAAAAAAAACAGGAAAGGAAATACCAAGGAAGAAATTATCACATACACATTTGAGTCTTGAGGGAAACAGAACATCAAAGAAGAGTGGGTGGTGATGGTAACCAACCAGGAGGGAGAGTGGTCTGCAGAAGATGGAGAGAAAGGAGAACATGGGAGGCTCAGGCCTGAGGACAGGTCCTCAGGCTTAGCATACAAACCATATGATCATGAAATACTAACTCAAAGATGTCCTTAGATGACCTAAGCTCTGCACAGGACAAGAGAGATATCACTAAATAATGTGGATGTAATTTGTGATATTTAGTCTTCAATAACATTTATCAGTAATTTTGCCCATTTTGGACAACACTCACATTTCCCTGTCTGACTATATCAGCCAGTACTTAGTTTCTTAGAACTTTTATTCACCCATATTTTTCTAACCCCAAGCATCTAACAAATTCAAAAATATAATTAAAGTCATTTAGCATAAACTAATTTAATGTTCTTCTTCCTTTCAAATGTATTGACAGAATTCATTTCCCATGTATCTTTATTTTCTTATCTCATTCATCAGAGATGAGTTGTTCCTTCCTTTGATAAAGGCCAGACTTTTTGCACTTATATCTAATCTCTTCCCCTTTCTTGTCAACAGGGACTTCATCCCATCAATATTTCTTCTATTTCATTTATTTTTGACCTCTAACTCTCCCAGTCGTTTCTCTCATCCCAGATGTAAAGAATTTTGTCACCTCATCCTATACCCCTTTTCAAATAAAAAGCCTTTTATTAACTATGTACACTCTAATTATATTCATCATTTCTTATCCCCCAGATTTAAGTGATTCACCAACATATTCCAATTTGTTTTAATTTTCATCATTCCAATTAAACATCCAAAGTGGAGTTCAACAACGATTCAATATGCCAAATCTAGTGAGAACATTCACTTAATTTACTGGACCTCTCTATTGTATACTGTTTGCCAGGCATGGCCTTCTAGAACTCATTACTTTCTGGAATTCTGTTATATTATTTACTCTATGTATTTTTCATTTGTGGGCTCCTGCTTTGCCTATCACTTAAATGTTGGAGTTTCCCATAGTTCTCTCTCAAATTCTTTAATTCCGTCTTTCTCTGGGTTATCTCATCCATTTTCAAGTTTTATGCATGAGACACAAATGACTTTGATCAGTTCCAAATCCACATCGTCAATTCAGGCCTGTTTCCTGACTTTTATATTCATACATGCATTTATAGTTGGAGATAGCCGCTTAAAGTTTCCACAGCCTTCTCAAACACATCAACATCCCCTGATTTATCTCAATCACTTGCCTGATCCCATTCAATAGTTTCACCTAGTCACTGAAGGAAAATACATTGATGTCATGTTAAAACTCTCTCCAACTTCATTGCCTGACTTTTATTTATTTTTTATCTAGTTTTAGCTCTTTCTGGAAATTGTCCCTCTCAGAAAACCTTCTCATAAATCTCAGATTTTGCTAAGTGTTCTCTACTGTTTCATGGATATCTAACATTGTCTTTACCACAATAAAACAACACAATCTTTCTATGTGACTAAACTGACAAGGGTATTTTTTCAGGAAGAAGAGTGATGGTTTATTCATGTTATTTCAGTACCTAGCAGTGGCTGACATATCTTTAATAAGCAACAAATGTTTATTAAACTGATCTTAATTTAGTCCATCAGTGTTAACTAAGGTTCCCATGCCTTTTTCCTCCTTAATGGGGAAAAAAAATAGATAAGCTTCTGGGCGAGTTAACTGACATTGCATTGTCAGACCTGATTTCTTTCTTTGTCAGTAGTTTCAGAGTGTTATCACTACTAGAATAAAATTAAGAAGTAGTATCCTTATCTGTCCATAGAAGTTTAAAAAGTAAAGCAAGATGTTTTCTTGAATATTTTATTATCATCAGTTATTATTTTTTGGTTCAGGATATGTCTTCATTTCAATGGATGGTCATAAAATTTCTCTTCATTATGTTTTAGCAATAATCATGCCTTGGATAAAATTTATCTTTAAAACACTTTTATTTTATTATTTTTCCTAATGTAGGTAGTGTTGAGTTCACTTACTTTGTTAATCTTAAAGATACAGAAAAACTTGAAGGTTCTCTGTGAGGAGGAAATCTCACATACTAATTGTTCAGAAGTTGATGACTTTTTTTCTAAAAAAAAGAAAAATCTGATAAGTTTTGATGAACCAGAAGTTATCTAAGTAATTAATTGGTAAAAGGAATTTATTTAAAAGTGAATAATAATTACAGGTGATTATTGTGTTTAGGTTGTATTTAATGTAGATGATTTCAAAGCAAAAATTGTACAGGACAAAGTTAAGTAGACAAAGAGGACTTTATTCAAGGATATTCCAGTAGGGGAGAAAGGCCACGTCTAAGTCTGACCTCATCTCTGCTGAAACAATGGATGGGATGTTTCTTGTTTTTGTTTTTGTTTGTTTGTTTTCTTTTAAGATTTTATATAGGTTTTGACAGAGAGAGAGACAGCGAGAGAGGAAACACAAGCAGGGGGAGAGAGAGAAGCAGGCTTCCCGCGGAGCAGGGAGCCTGATGCGGGACCCGATCCCAGGATCCTGGGATCATGCCCCCGGCCAAAGGCAGATGCCTAATGACTGAGGCACTGGGGCGCCCTGGCTGGGTTTTTTTTTTTTTTTTTTAAAGATTTTATTTATTTATTTGACAGAGAGAGACACAGTGAGAGAAGGAACACAAGCAGGGAGAGTGGCAGAGGGAGAAGCAGGCTTCCTGCCGAGCAAGGAGCCCGATGTGGGGCTCGATCCCAGGACCCTGGGATCATGACCTGAGCCGAAGGCAGACGCTTAATGACTGAGCCATGGCTGGGTTGGTTTTTAAGGGTGGGTTGGGATGAGTTAGTACAAGAGTACTGGAGAATGTTAGGGAAGAGGTTAATCAATGGGATTTGTAGAGCACACTTGAGTTATTTCTTTGGCTTGCAAATGTTTTTCTTTGTGATTAGAACATCTGTATTTGTTAATTGGTGCCTATGAATGTTAAGCTCCTGCCCTCCAACAGAGACTATCTTTCTTGATGACTACATTTGAGAGAATGGCTCCCAGGTCTTTGAAAAAGATGTTCTTGGGTAGTAAAACTTACAAGAGGCTTTTAAAAAGGTTTACATAAATCTCAATGGGACGGAAAAATAGTTTAAAATTGCAAGATTTCTAAAGAAAATCTTAAAAAAAGAAAGGAGGTCAGATCCAAAGTCTAGTCAATCTGAGGAAAACATTTAGGTGGTCTTGGTTAATGAGCACTTTAAGAATATCCCAAATCTATAGATACATGTTAAGTAGAGGAATATGTCTGCAGTTTCATTTTGTTATGAAATCTGCATCTGAGTAACAGAACATAACACACCAGGTAGGAGAAAAGCAACACGATGAACCAATTTGCTTTAATGAAGAAATGGCAGTGTAACATTTCGTATAAGTTTGCATATTTTAAAAAAAGTTCCTGTAGTTCATATAAGTGATCCCATAATGTATGTGACAACGTTAAAAAAAAAAAAAAGGTAATTTCAGAGGAAAGGGAAGATATGCATAATCTTAAATGTGTGGGAACTCTTAAGTTACTTTTCCTAGACGACTGCTTCTGTGATTTATCTATTGCCTGCCAATATGCCATAACTTACTTAAGAGATTTAATATAAATGAAAGAAAGACTGCATTGGATATATAAAGAAACTATGTCATTGAAAAAATGGTTTGCAATATTGAAATTCTTCAAGAAAACTTCTCTAAAAATCTATAAACATTTTGAAGGGAAAGTTACCTTAGCTGAAATAAAATGATCAGTTAGGGGGCTAATATCTTCATCCTTCCTTAAACCTCTTTCTCTTTGTGAGATAATACATTGTTCTTATTCAATTACATCACACCTTGGCCAGGAATATTTTCTTAAAAACCTAAAAACTTAAAAAAAAAATCAATCTATGAGAGGATCAAAATAATGGGAAGGTAAAATTTGCAATTTATCCTGCATATGGGTTCATTTGTTTATTTTATTTATGCATATTCTAACTTTCTTCTTTAGTTTGATACTTTCTTTTCTTATAGTAATGAAAAATTATATAAGAAATACATATAAAGAAAAAAACATTAACGATCTGAAATGGGAAGACAATTAGTGAATTCTTTTAGTTTTTGAAATTAATTTGTTTCATAATGATTTGGGATATAGTGAAAATAAAAAAGATCATTTACATGATTGAAACATATTACTCAATGCATCGTGTATGAATCTTGGATCGAAGTTTTGGCACACACAGCTTTAGTGTATATTTATTTAGCTCTAATTGTAATAAATAAAGATGAATTTGGAATAAGATATATTTTATATTGCCCCAAATTTAAAAATCTTTTTTGCTTAAATTGAAAACTAAGCCATAGGTAAAAATGTTATTCTTTTCATTTTAAGAGAATTGTATAATATTTGCAGTATCTTTCTGTCTATATTTCCCTATTTTCTAGAAAATTACAGGGGAAAAGTAATTAATTTCTGAGCCTATAATAATATATATACATTATCATAGACTATCATATAAGCATAAATAAGAATAGTGTGAATTACTTTTTGAGTAGCATTTTATACTATGAATTTTATATGTATAGTCGTATTTGGATAGCTCCACTATTGATAAAAATCTCAAAAATTTGTGTATGGGCAGTGTGTTTTTTTGACATTATAATAGGTAGAATTATTCTGGATAGTAATTATTTTTAATTCAAAAATATTTATTATCCCCTTTCTATGTGTGAGGTTCTGTTTTAGGAGCTGGGATACAGCAGTAAACTGTATTAATATGTCCCTGTTGGGACAAATTTATCCACATTCTTAGTGGGCAAGGGAAATATAGAAACAATACATTTGAAGGATATAAGTGCCATGGAAAAAATCAGAAATTAGTTAGCTCAGAGGTTGAAATTTAAAATTTTTCACAGAAGAAAACATTTTATTTTTCTAAGTTGCATATGTATTTTTTTTAAATACACTGCTTTAAATTTTTTTAGTTTAGATCTTTTATGTTATGGTATAAAATATGCTACTATTTTCATTCATATTAAAGTATCTATTTTTGTGTTAACTGTTTGGCATATATAGTTAAAATTTAGAAAATTACTATGAATGTTTTTTATAGTCTGTATCCTATCCTTAAATTTATAACATGTCAAATATAACGAAACTTTGTGGCATATTAATACAAGTTTGCATCATTTTTAAGAGAAATTCAATGAACACAAAATATGAGTAGATGTTATAACATTTTTGTTTATTATATATGTTACTCTACCTTTCCTGTTTGTTGGTATTTTTAGATGGAGGATTTTATTGCTGTCAGTTATTCTGTTAATTTATTTTTTCTAGTGTAAAGGAAAAACACCTGGATCAAGAGTTTAAAAACTAATTTCATTATGCAAATAGCTATATAGTATGTGCATGCATTGCATGTTATTTGGAGAGTAAGTATCTGTCAAGAATATTATGATTTCATTATGCAATAAATAGGGAGGTTTAGAGAACATTATTTTTAAGGATAATTTTTAGTAGAACCATGATGAACTCTGAATTGCATGAATTGTTAATCTTTCACTATTAAAAATATTAATATTGGCATCAAACATGGAAAATCCATTTTCTTAACATAATCAAAAAAGGAAAACCAGCCTTATTCTTCTAATGTGTAGAAAACATATGTACTAAAATATATTTACCTTTATTGAGCCTTCCTTGAATAACAATATGCTCTGGGATAGACCTACGAGGGGATTTTTTAAAAATAGAAACTAGGCTAATTTTGTTAGAGTTGTGGTCCTAATAATGCCTTCTTGAATTATAAAACTACATGTTTTTAGTAAAATCAGTTGTAAAAATGTATGGACTTCTTGGAAAATGGTCCATAGGCCAAATTTTAACCCCATTGAAGAATAATATCATGTGATTGGCTCCCCTTCATGTATTATTCATTTCTGACAGGGGCACAGCCTGGAGAGAGGGAGGCTTCTGAGCCAGCTCAGTTTTTAAGAGTCCTGAATTCCATATACATTTCATAATTTATTTATGATTCTACCTGGAGGAAATTAAGCCGTACTTCATTCTTTTAAAATTCCTTAGGTTCAACATTGCCGTACCATGGCTTCTATTTTCTACTGAAAATTGATCCTTCTAATTAATTTTATTTTGACTTTTCTTTTAGGTCAGACATCAGCCTGGGCTCCCTATACCTTTAAGGATCAATTTAGGCCATACATTTCTCTAGGGACATCCTTATCTATTATTAAACATGTTTGTTTGTAGAGACTCATTCAAGACTGATACGTTTATCATAACTATGCATGATTTTTTGTTTTTGCTTTTCCCAATAAACAAGGTCAAATACCATTTATATTTGCACTGATACGGAATCCACTAGCTGCCTGTGACTATTTAAATTTATATCTCATTACTTATAATTAATTGCATTAGAAATTTAGTTCCTCAGTCATACTAACCTTATTTCAGGTCCTTAAGACCCACATATGGCTAGTGGTTACAGTGGTACGGTAAAGATACAGAACATTTCCATCATTGCAGAAAGTTCTATAGAACCGTGCTTATTCATGTTTTTTTTCTTTTTTTAAATCTTTTTTATCTTTTTTTGAGTATTTATTCTTTTTTAAAAATTTTATTATGTTATATTAATCACCATACATTACATCATTAGTTTTTGATGTAGGGATCCATGATTCATTGTTTGCATATAACACCCTGTGCTCCATTTAGTAGGTGCCCTCTTTAATACCTATTACCAGGCTAACCCCCCTCCCCTCTAGAACCCTCCGTTTGTTTCTTAGAGTCCATAGTCTCTCATGGTTCCTCTCCCCCTCCGATTTCCACCCCTTCATTTTTCTTTATTCATGTTTCTTATTGATTAATAATGAAATTGAATTTTATATTTAAAAAATACCTAAGTTCTTCACAGCTCTATGAATAACAAAGCCAAAACTATAGACTCCAGGTCTTTTGGCACCAAGTAAGATACTTTTTGAGAATTCAGCTGTCCTAAGAGCATGGGCCATTTATAATGCCACATTTTTTATTTCGTATTTCCCTTCATTGACCCTACAACATGGAAAGTTTGTAGTCAGGTTCATTAATGCAAAGAAGATAATTTTTAGGAGCTCCAGAAATTATATTTAATTATTTGTTTTAAAAATGTATGGATGTATCTAGAGTCTTCAATGTGACCTAAATATTTATGGGTGTTCCTTAAAATATCCACATAGTTTAATGTCTCTAATAAGCTCAGTGGTGAGAGATACAGTAGGGTATGCAAACAGGATAAATGTAATTTGTGTCTGTAAGTTGTTAGGTTAGTCTGACAAACCTCATGACCAGTCAGAAGTTGAATGGCATTGTTTAAGATAGATCACTTATAGGTCATAAATATATACTAGTGAATTCCTCTTCCAACCTTCTTGTGAGTCAGGCTTAGGGTTAGACCACCAAAAGATTTAAATACCTATAGGCAGGCATGCATAAATAAATTAAAATAAAATAAAACAAAGTAAAATAAAATAACTACAGGTCAAAGAAACGGACATTTAAGGCTAATCCAGTGCTTCACGATGACTGCACAGTAGGAAAAAAAAAAACTTTTTTTTAAAAAAGATTTTATTTATTTATTTATTTGAGAGAGAGAGCAAGAGAGAACAAGGAGTGGGGAGGGGCAGAGGGAGAGGGACAAGCAGACTCCCCACTGGGCAGGGAGCCCAATGAGGAGCTCAATCCCAAAATGCCAAGATCATGACCGGAGTTGAAGTCAGATGCTTACCCAACTGAGCCACCCAGGTGCCCCAGAAACAACTTCTTATTACTATAAGAAATAAAAGCAGAATTTGAGAGGAAACCATTTTATAATATATCTATTATTTTTTTATGGATAGGACAGAAATTATCATTACATGTAGTTTGTTTTCTATGCAATTCCTTACCAAGAGTCAATTATGATTTGTCAGTCCATACAAATCAGATATTGAGGGTTAAAAATGAATTTCCTTAGCAGCAGATACAGTTTCCCTTATTTATATGTGATTCCGGCTTGAAATTATCCTTTTCTTTTTGGAATATATGTTCCTTTCTAATTGACATACTAAAATGTATGTATCTCAAGTGATTCGTATTGTAACACTGGTGCTTGGACCTGGCGTGTTGCCAGTACACCATTTCTTTTTTTTTTTTTTAAGATTTTTATTTATTTATTTGAGAGAGAGAGAGAGAGAAACAGCATGAGAGGGGAGAAGGTCAGAGGGAGAAGCAGACTCCCCGCCAAGCCGGGAGCCTGGTGTGGGACTCGATCCCAAGACTCTGGGATCATGACATGAGCTGAAGGCAGTCGCTTAAGCAACTGAGCCACCCAGGCTCCTGCCAGTACACCATTTCAATGCTGGAGCCCAAAGAAGATTAGAATAACTTAACAGAGCATCTAGGAAATGGGGCCTTTTATTTATTTTCCCTGGAAATGATGGTCCTCTTCAATATAGCCAAAGTGAGAGATAAATCATGAATCTTGTTAACACAATAATCTTTTAATTCATTTTTGGGTTGGCCATTTAATGCGGATTTTTTGCATTTCCCCTGAACTGCATAACATTTGTGTTTCATTTATTTTCTCCATTACATTTCCTATATTTATGCAGTTATGCATTTAAGAAAAAATGACCATATCACTTTAATTTTCCCTTTCTTTCCTACCATTTATTAAAGTCATAAAAAAACTTACAACTTTTATGTCAAATTAGAGTAATAGTTGGATTCATATTGAGCCCAAATCAGAAACCATCTATTTTGCATACCAATGTTCAATTCACATGACCTCTTTATACAAGTGGTTGTTGACCAGCTTATGAATTCTTATCACCTGGCAAGTTTTAGAGAAAAAAAAAATACTGGTGCTAGAGATCTCTACACAGGGTATAATAATATATTTTTATTTGTCAGCTCTCCTTTATTTTTCTCAAATATGCTGTGATTCCACACTTTGTGTAATTTGGCTATAGCAATGAAAATAATGTGCTTGTTGCAAAGCTGGTAGATAGATAGATAGATAGATAGATAGATAGATAGATAGATACCCATGCTTATATTATGTCACTCCAATACTAATAAATGGGGGAAATACCCATAATAAATCTTTATTCTTTACCAGGAGATTTATGGAGGACTATTTTTTTTTTTTTGTACTTTCCAATTATTTAATCCATGTATTAGAATGCAGCGTGGTCTAGTTTGAATGGGAAAGGAATGACAATTGAAATGCCAGTTTAAGTAAGTCATTAGGGAATACCTTTAAATTTAATTCATTTATTCTCCTCTCTGAGACTATATGAATTAAATAGGCACCAACTGACTTGAGGTTGGTGTTTTACACTAACAGTTTTATAAGTATAGGTATTTTTACTCATGATCCTTCCCATCTGAAGAGGAAATCAATCATGGGATAGCTCTAAAGAGATTTAAAAAGGTAAAGACATTGTATCATTTCAACACAATACCCACTTGCATCAAGTCAAATTAACATTGTAAACAAAATTATTAATATTTTAGTACATTATTTATGGATAACCTTACCACATTCTTACACCTTTTTCTAGCCTTCCAAACTTCTAGTAACTAGTATAAGACATTCACTATGTCATACATATTGGATACAGATTGAATGTATGAATGAAGATACATTAAAATCAGATGTTTTAGATTAATACCTCAATGGTGTATTGATTTCTTGAAAGTTTTAGAGATCTTAAGGCAATTATCATGGGCTTTTAATAAATGTTATTGTTTATAAATGTTATTTAAAAATTGTAGATTGTTCAATCTAAATACCTTAATAATTAAAATGTGAGTAATCATGACCATCACTGTGACATTATTTTCCACTGTAATGTAATTTGGAGAAGGACAGATTTTTTCCACCTAAATCCTAGCATCTGTATGTCCACAAATTGAATTAGTAATCAATGTTTATATTTTTAGTTAGCCAGTCGTCTATTTCAGTTAACTAATTCAGAAAGGCAAAAAAAAAAATCCTTGTAAGCAAATGATACTTTTAAGGCTAAAAGTTAACACAGTGACTTTTATAGAAGTAATCATTCACTCATTCTTTAAAAATCATTTACAAGGCAAATATTACTCTTCAGGTGCTATAACAGAGAGGAATAGAATACTAAATATGCAAATAATAAATAAATAATTAAAAGAAACATTAAAAATATCAAAGTAAATGAATACAGTTCAACTTACATTTTTACTCAGTCACTATTTTCTAATAAATTTGAGAATTTTCTGACGTACAGTGGAATTGCCGACTTACGTCGACCACTGAATTTTTACCTCTTCATTTGAAGGTCTAGGCTACATATGGAAGGCTCCTGGTATGTGGTCTACTGATTTTTCAGTTATCCTTGTGCTTAGCAAATTCCAGTTTTCTGGGTCACCTGTGTTTTCTACTATTTGTTTTAACTTCTCAAAGTTACTGTCAGATATTTTACTTTGAAAAAATATGGTGAACATAACTGCCTGCTTATTATAAGCCTTGAACACATAGTTTCTCCATAAGAACACAACCTATGAACTTTGTTCTTGTTTCTCTGATTTTGATTTTCAAATAAAAGCCATTTGAAAAAAAAAAAGGTGAAAGAATGTACAAACCTGTATATACTTTTTAAGATTTTATTTATTTATTTGAAAGAGAGAATGAGAGAGAGAGAGAGAGACAGCACAAGAGGGGGAGGAGAGAGCAGGAGAGGGAGAAGCAGACTCCCCGCCAAGCAGGGAGCCTGATGCCGGACTCCAGAATCATGACCTGAGCCAAAGGCAGTTGCTTAACCAACTAAGCCACCCAGGTGCCCTGTACAAACCTATATTAAACCTATCCATATCCCCATCTGAAAACGAGTCTGATTTTTGACATCTTTATTCTACTTGTGCTTTCAGGTTTCTCTTTGTCACAGTAATTTCCCTACAATTGTGCTTTATTGCGTTTTATTGAATACAAAGTTGGCACTTGTAAAATTTTAAAATTTCTTATTTTCCTGATGCCTCAACATCCCTGCAGAGTTTGTGAGTACCCCACCCAGGTGACCAGATAGACCACTGTGATAAGGCTTGTCCCTGCCGCAAGTTTCCCTCTTGACTTCTCCTGACTGTGTCCTACAGACTTTCAAGCACACCAATGAGCTCTTTTCACACCTTTTGCTTCTGTAGTCCACCCTAACCGCTGGCAAAGATACTCTGAGCTATCCCCATGTTTCCCTGTGTGGGGAGCCACACCTCCCCCTTTTAGGACTTGGGAATAAAATAAATCCTTTAATTTTATATTCCTCTCCAAGTGTAACTTCTGCAGCTGTGTTCAAGAGTGATCCTTAAAAACCCAATGAGAGGATTTATTCCCCCGCTTACAAAACAGCACTGCTAGAAAAACACTTGATCTGTTTTTCCTAACCAAGATACACGTATAAAATGTAGTTTATTTTAGACTGCTAAATAGCATTGTTTTCTCCACACTTTTACTTCACACTTGTTAACCGTTGTTTTAAAAAAATCTGATTGTCACAAAGATAAATTACCGAAGTCCAGGGTATTTTGTAAAATATAGAACCAATGAAGTCTTCAACCAATGTGTTTAGCAGAATGTCCAAAGTTTTTAATTAAGGTCAGTCCCTAAGTAACATGCAAATTTATTCAATCTAATATTGATGAAGTTAGATTCAACACAGTGATTTATTATGCAGTAGTTCTACAAAGTTTTCAAGATAAAGAGATTAAGTGCTCCTGTATAAAATAATTGGTCATATGGCGTATGTGGATGAAAATAATTGATTTTAGTCCTAATATCACAGGGTGTTTTAAATTAGTTATAGACTCTTGAAATTCATTGTTTTCATAAACAGACTTTTATCTTCTCATTCACCTTAAATTACCAATAGAAACTTAAAATTGTTAAGCAATTTTTGTGTAATTTGTCAATTTATATGAGCTCATAGATGGAATTAATGTATAAAAATTTATCATAATTTTCACAAGCAGTGGTAAGAATTTAATTTAGATATAAGGAATTTTATGCCATTAAAATTACAATGAAGGGTGATAACTAAATTCAATGAAGATTTTAAGAGAAGTGGAAAATGCCCTTGACTTTCAGAATTATTGTTTTTAAGGAAGATGGATAGGTGGACAGATGGAAAGAATGTGAGAACATATAAATATCTATATTCCTAAAACTCTTATGTCTAAATAAACCTTTTTAAATTCAAAATGTTTGCTCTCTGCATCCTCATCATCCACTGACCTATATTAAACTACTTAAAAAGATAATAAATCTTATTAATTTATATATTGTTTTCTAGTTTCAATACCATTTTTCCAAGGATGCTCATCCTTATGAGATGAGAGGAACAGATGTTTTCATATATTGTTTACAGAAAAAGAAATGGATTGACTACTAAATACCAGGCTCCATGTTAGTCACCTTAAATACATTACCATTTATATATTCTCAGTATTTCAAAGAATATATATAAGTAACTTACCTAAGCTTGCCACTTTGCATTATATCCTATTAGTCCTTTTGAAAAGAAATGATTCATTTAAGTGATTTAGTGAAATGTTCCCTTTTAATCTATTATTTGGCAAACAGTATGTTTCTTCTGAATTGATGTATTAAGACTGAAGAAAATCTCCTCAGACACTTCCATTTTATAGAATTCTATTAAGTAACTAGATATTTGTATTAACAGTAGGGCTGCTTAAAAAACCCGGGGCAGTAGAGACACACAGAATAATCAGATAATTTGGAATTATGGTACAAATAAGTAGTTACTTTAGAACAAAGTTTGGAGATGATATAAACCATGTCATATATATATATATATATATATATATATATATAAGAAAAGAATTATTTAAATATGATTTTATTAGCTTAGAAATATTATTTATGATTACTTTGGTTTTCCAAAATGAGAATTAATATATGCAATTTTTAAAACTTTATTTCATAAGCAATTGTTCTAGGTCATAATCATAAATCACAATCAAGTTGCATTTGTCTTTTTAGTCAAGAAAGTTCATCTCCAGTTTCTAGTAACTTGAAAAACTTTTAATTTTTTCTTGTAGTTTGACTTTGGGCTATAATAGCACCCCATCACTGACAGTCAGAACAAAAATGCTTCAGTGACCATCTAAGAAAACCTTCAACCCAGATTGTAAAATCTGTCATAATCCATAATGGATTGGTTTAATGAGAACAACTTTCTCAGAAGCATTGAGGAGTTTGATGAATGTTTACTTTTTTTTTAAAAGATTTTATTTATTTATTTGAGAGAGAGAGAATGAGAGACAGAGAGCACAAGAGGGAAGAGGGTCAGAGGGAGAAGCAGACTCCCCGCTGAGCAGGGAGCCTGATGCGGGACTCGATCCGGGGACTCCAGGATCATGACCTGAGCTGAAGGCAGTCGCTTAACCAACTGAGCCACCCAGGTGCTCATGAATGTTTACTTTTATAAGTAGCAGCTGAATTAAGAGCACCTGGCAGGCAAGAGCTGGTCTGGATTTGAGATAACAGATTCAATTTACAAAGTTACCCCTGAGGGGTGTTCCTTGGGCAAATTCAGCTCTACAACTTACCTTTTAAGTGCTTTTGCCTTAAAATATTTTCTGCTCATTTGTGAAGTAATGAAATACAAATTAATCCATTACATTAATTTAGTTTGAAACACATTTTAAGAATTTAGAAATTTTAAAAATAATGTACATAAACAAGTAATACCTGTTAGCATTTAGTATTTATACCACCTCATTAATTATAAAAATCCAATAATAAATTATGTCTTAATTAAAGAGATATCATTTAGATAACCTTTATCGATAAATTGAGAATGCTCATCTGTAACCAAACAAAATAAGAAACTAAACCAAGAGATTTTGGATTTTTTTCCATGCAGTCTAAATGGTATAATATATAAGAATGTTTGCCAGATGTAATACCCTTAATATCAATTGATAAGTATCTATTCTATGAGCTGCTTATACTTATTTCACAATTTTTGTAGAGAATTTAGCAGAGTTAAATACATTTGATTGGTACTATTTTTTTGTGTTGTTAAGAAAAAAAAAACACCTCAGTCAAACTTTTTTTTTTTTAATTTCTTTTTTAAGATTTTATTTATTTACTTGAGAGAGAGAGGGAGAGAGAGAGAGAGAGAGAGAGCAGACACGAGCCAGGGGGAGAGGCAGGGAGAGAGGAAGCAGACTCCTTGCTGAGCAGGGAACCCAATGCCCGGCTCCATCCAGAAACCCTATGATCATGACCTGAACCAAAGGCAGATGCCTAACTGACTAAGCCACCCAGACACCCCAACATCAAACTTAAAATCTTTTTTTTTTTGAAGATTTTATTTATTTATTTGACAGAGAGATAGACAGAAGAGCACAAGCAGAGGGAATGGCAGAGACAGAGGGAGAAGCAGGCTCTGCACTGAGCAGGTAACGTGATGCGGGACTCGATCCCAGGAACCTGGGATCATGACCTAGCCGAAGGCAGATGCTTAACCATCTGAGCGACCCAGGCGCCCCTCAAACTTAAAATCTTATTAAGATATCTCTTACTTGGTGAAAATGTGATGAGTGAACTTCTTGAATTTTTATTAATTAAAGCTAATAAATTGTCCCCAAAAGACAACCTAGAATTTTGACATAGAATTTTAAAGTAAATTTAAAAATAAAATAACAAAATAAAATTTTGGTCATAATTCTACAACATTTTTAAAAAATTTGAACTATTGAAAGATTTCACTTAATTTTTTTTTAAAGATTTTTCATTTATTTATTTGACAGAGAGAGACAGTGAGAGCGGGAACACAAGCAGGGGCAGAGGGAGAGGGAGAAGCAGGCTTCCCGCCGAGCAGGGAGCCTGATGTGGGGCTCAATCCCAGTACCCCGGGATCATGACCTGAGCCGAAGGGAGATGCTTAACAACTGAGCCACCCAGGCACCCCAAGATTTCACTTTATTTTAATGAAACTAAGTATTTTCCTGATCTCCATAACAGGAATGTAATTAAAAACAAACAAACAAAAAACACCTATGCCTTTCTGGTACCTTGAGCATTATTCATTATACTGCTATCTTATAACTTTAAGAAATTTTATTTTGAATATCTTAGAATGAATAATGCTTACTATGATTAATTTCATTCATAATAAATATTATTAACGATTCTGAAAAAATTTTGCCAAAATAAGCAATAACTGAGGAAAATATTTTTATTCATAAGTAAATATAAATATGCACACATATAGAAAACTGACATATGGTTATAAAAATTTCATATGATTAAATATTTTAGCTGTATTCCTGTGAAACAAACAAACCAAAAATATTTGGTTGTAAAACTTACAATCTTTTAAAAGGCAAAAAATAGCAGTAATAATTTATGTAGATTATAGTATCATAAAATTTCTATTCCATAAACCATTTTTATTAAAAGTAAACTTCGAACTGAAAGGCCAATAACTATGTATCCTTCGTCCATCATTGATAACGTCAAACTCTGGAACCAAGTATATTCATAACTTCAGAATTCTCTAGAATTGCTTCCTTCTAGAACATTTATTATAATAAATGCTAATTATGTTGTTATGTACTGAGGGATACCTAGATTTGCTTTTCTATTGGCATAATTCTATATTGTAAACATAAATTTAGACATTAAAAATATATTGCTATTTTACAAATGTGTGGTGTGGTACAATTTTACAATCCTTTCACAACCAAGAGCACATATATATTCATCATTATAATAGGAAATTGATGAATACCATCATACTGTTAGAAGTGGTGAAAACTAAGCCTCAGGAAGTTTAAGTGACTAGAAGTACGGTGTTAGTTTACCAGAACTCTTTCTGCTAACAGTTGCCTCCTAAAAACAGAGAATATGACTAGGAATTAATCAGCTGTAAGAATTATAGTATCTAAATCTTGCTGGAGAAGCATTCTTTAAAAATATTTCATGAAACGTTTCATTTAAACATGTTTTTTTTCCTCTCAAAAAGAAAAAAAAAGAAACATATATCTATTAGGAAAGTATAATACTGAGTTTAAATCTCTAATTTTAAGTGCTCATTTCTGTTTAATGTACCACCACACAGGAAAGTTAACAACAATAACAAAAAATAGGTACTTTCATCAAATAAAGAATAATTCCTCTAGAGATTTATAGCAATCAACAAATCTCAGAACCAATCATTAGTATATTTTATTGTAAAAATAGTTTAAAGTATGGTTATTTATGTATTTGGATAACAGATGGAAGAGGGAGATGGTTGACAATAATTGAAATATTGGTTTTATGCCATTCTGATTACCTTTATAATCACTTTTCATGTCTAGTTAAAAATATGTAGGTTAATTATGAGTGACTGATAGTCCAAAGATGAAAGAATAAAATAAATAAAAAGAAATGCTGGAAATGGTAGTAACAAGCCAGTAATAGAATACATTATTAAAAAAATAGCTTTTGTGTTTCCTGATAATCTAGTGGCAATTACATGCTAAATATAGTATGCCAGCATGTATGCATGCATGTACATGTGTGTGCACAGGCATGTGTTTGAACAGAATTATGCATTTCTTTTGTTAGACAATGAAAAGAACTTGACTTTTTCTCAATCTATCCTATATAAGCTGCATAATGTTGCAAAAGTCTGGAAACAGGGCCGCCTGGGTGGCTCAGTCGGTTAAGCTTCTGACTCATGATTTTTGGCTCAGGTCAGGATCACAGTATGGTGAGATCAAACCCCCATTCGGGCTCCACACTGAGCAGTGAGGCTGCTTAGGATTTTCTCTCTCCCTCTCTCTCTGCTCCTCCTCTCCCTCACATGTGCTTTCTTTCTCTCTCTCTCTCAATACATACATACATACATAATACATACTTTTCGAAAAGTCTGGAAATAGATGATTGTGTTTTAAAGTAATGTTAGTTGTATTCTAAAATAATAGGCTTAATATGTTTTTCTTCAACAGATATCTTTCTGGGTAAAATACCTCTAAATTTAAAACAATGTTTCTGAAAGCAGTAAATACACTTTTTTCAGACTGTTACATCTATGGTAGTGTATTTATTACTTTTAAAAATTAGTAGCTGGGCCTGATGCTTTAAATTTACCTATATTTAACCTTATAATGTTTCTTTAAGTTAAAACTTACAGAGCATAGTACTTATGAATGCAACTAACTGTAAGAAAATAATAAATCCAACTAATTTTTTGACATGCATTTAGATGAATAATTACCACAAAAAGTGCAATTTTATAGTTAAGTAGTCTATACATTCTGAACCCATTCTTACTTTTAGGCATAACTTCATAGACATATAAAATACATATCAAACATACCTTGTGACATTTTGTATCCTATGAATTGTGGGGTTTGGATTATACTGTAGTAACACTAGCATATCACTATTGTACTAGGCCATATCTTTTATACTTAAAAAAATAGGCAAATAACACACTTATTACAATTAAATAACAACAGCAATTGAGAAAAAAATATAAGCACCTGTTTTCTTTATAACCTAACAGTGGATTATATTGGGGTATCATAAAAATAGACATCTATCTAGGATGTCTTTGGAATTGTTTTGATTCTATTTCCTGAGGATATGACACAACATACCAATTAAATCAATGAAGTGGATTTCTTTTAACCTATATACATAAAAAATGAATGATTGGGAATTCTTAATCTTTAAAACTGAGAAAATATAGTTATCTTTAAAATGAACAATCATGAAGAAATTTTACTTTATGAGAATTTGTTTCTTTTCACTTGACTCTCAGGACAATTTCATTTTTCCAGATCCACAGTGTTTTAGAAGAATACATTTACTGGACAAAATTAAAACACATGTATTTACACATTTAATTTTTATTATCAAATATAACATGTTTTCACTGAATATGCAGTTGGTTATTACAGTTTTATGATGTAAGGCAAATTTTGACTTAGCATTTTCCTGGTGGTTTGAATATTTATACAAATATTTATTCTTCATCTGATATTCATTATCAACCTTGATTTTTAGATATAAATACTAATTAACACAACTTTCTGAGTTTCCACTGTTTATAACAATGAACTTTAAAATGATTTAGTATTTCTGGGCGCCTGGGTGGCTCAGTTGGTTAAGTGACTGCCTTCGGCTCAGGTCATGATCCTGGAGTCCCGGGATCGAGTCCCGCATCGGGCTCCCTGCTTAGCTGGGAGTCTGCTTCTCCCTCTGACCCTCCCCCCTCTTGTGCTCTCTCTCTCTCTCTCTCATTCTCTCTCTCTCAAATAATAATAAAATAAAATCTTAAAGAAATAAAATAAAATGATTTAGTATTTCTAAGTTTAAGTTGCCATGAGTTAAATGCACAACAGTCACATAATAATAGAAATACTTTTTGCTGATTGATTTTGAGGCATTTATATTAAAGCCTATCATAATTTTAACATTGGAAGATATTTGGTGTGGTTTTATAATATCAAGAATCTTCATTCTATAATTGTAAATGTAACACATTTATTAATATATTGAGTAATTAAAACTTTTAATATATATTATGGAATATTCAAATATAGAAGTACTAGTGTCCTTCATCCTGAGGTATACATCTAAAAGGTTTTTCTTTCTTTTATATGAATATGCCTTCATATAAACAGATTGAAACAAATAGGATGTTTTCTCTATTGACATCTTCCTACCTTCTCAGAAAGTACAGGTTAAATTTATTTTCATAATTCATAGGATGGAGTAGATTTTGGTTACTGGCAATTCAGGAGGTAGAGTCAGAATTCCTTAGTGAGTCATGCCATTGTTTACAGCCATTCTTTCCTTTGTTGCATTCTGTCCCCAGCAGGGAAAAGTGCACAAACATAATTTATCTGCAGTGTCATGGAGTATATATTTATACCTTACTTATTATATATTCCTAATAATGGGTTAAAAGACTTTTCTCAAGAGTAGGAAAAGTGATGCTTTTGGAAATGACATGGAACACTCCGATTCATAAGGAAATTATTCTCTAGAGGTTTCTTTTAGGGACGTTTTGTTTATGAGAATAGTGGATTTTTCACATTTCATTTTTCAAAACAACTTGGGATTTTGGGTTCAGGGATTTTTAATCCATAGATTATAATCCATATGTTATTGGACAAAAACATCAAGTTAAACTAAATTTTAATATTTAACAAGATGTTTTTCTTCCTAATTTTTCAGTGCTTATTTATTTTCTTTTTTTAAAATATTTTATTTACTTATTTGACGCAGAGAGAGATAGTGAGAGAGAGAGCACAGCAAGGGGAGTTGCAGACAGAGGGAGAGGGAGAAGCAGGCTCCCTGCTGAGCAAGGAGCCCAATGCGGGACTCAATCCCAGGACTCTGGGATCCTGACCTGAACTGAAGGCAGACGCTTAACTGACTGAGCCATGCAGGCGCCCCCAGTGCTTTTTTTTTTATGTAGAATGCAACTTATGATTGCAGTTATTGGCATGTTTTACTATATTAATAATTTCAATCAAAGACAAGAATTTAGGGTATATATAATTTGTGAAAAATAAATGAAAAGCATCTCAAAAATTGTCTTTTTATGGATATTAAATTCTTCGCATTAATCTTGCCATCCTGGAGGGGACAGCCCAATGGGATGGAATACCCGAGTACCAGAATATATTATAGTAGCGTCATTTTGAGCAATACAGTCATATTTCCTTGGCTTTGATTGCTTTGCCTAAGAGGAAAAAACAAGTAGTGAGCTACAGTATTTAATGATTTTAAAGGCAGGCTAGGTGTACTTTCTTTAATCTACATTTAAGAAGCTAAGGGGAAAGTTGAAAAACAGTAGAAAAAGTGGAGGTAACAGGATAAATTTGAGTTCTGCATATTGAGGTCAAGACAAGGAAAAGTACCAGATCCTCTATGTGGCAACCAGTTGTGCAAGCTGGGCAATTATCTGTGTGGTTGGAATATGAGGGACATACCAGGCATAGCACCAATGCTGTTCCTAAAACTTCTGACATAATATTGGTGTTCCCATTGATCTTTTAAATTTTTACTCCCTTAAGAGTCCTTAAATAGATTTAAAAACATCTTTGAGGAGGAGTAATGCATGAAGTTATTGTCTCTGTAATAGACATTTTAACAATGACAACACACACACATAACATCTATATTTTTCCTGAGTCAACAGAACAAGATCCTTGGTATTTTTCTGGATTATCAAAAGTCATATCCTCAAATATACCACTTGACACAAGATAATTCAAGTTTATGAGGATTTTCATCTAAATGTCGTATTTTGGCTTTTGAGTTATTTCTTTACATTAATTAATATTTTTTCATCATTACATTATATAGTTAGCACACGCTAACTTCTTATCTCAGAGTACTTGTATTTTACCAGCTTGTATTTTATACAATTGATAGTCTTATTGATTTGTTTTGTTTTTAATGCTGGTCGGTTTTTCTCTGTAGATGAAATTATATATGTATTTATTAAATGTATATTTATTTATAAGAGCTATAGGTTACCATGCAGAAAAGGTACAAAAAAAATTTACAGAGAGCACAAAAAGGAAAAAAAAAGCGCCACGTTTATAGAATAGTGAATAAAAGTAAAAATGTAAGTTGGGCTACTATAGCTAAGGTTAAAAATGAGGAATTGTGTCCATTTTAATGGTATTTGGCAATTTTAGCAAATATGGGAGATAATTTGAGGGCTCAATTTTCCCTCTGAAATGAGAAGTAATTACACTTACTACATATAAGGTTTTTTCCAAAGATAAGTTGCCTTGTGAGAAAGGAGAAACACCTTACTTGTGGAGTGGGGGACCAGTGTAAGAGGATGAGACAGGGGTGGGGAGGTATCTGGAGATGAAAGTGGACAGTGAAATGAGGCTGTATGGAATAGATAACAGGTTTAGCTCCAGGCTGGAGTTCAAGAGCCAGTGGATAGGGAGGGTTATTAGCAGATGGTCACAAATATGTAATTGCCTAATGATGAGGTGCCATAAACCAAGGTTATAGCTAAGCTTCAAGAAAGCAGAAAGCCATCAGGTTAAAAAGGTGGAATCAGTCTTCAGAAATCTATGCACATGCTCTTAAAAGTCTCCTACTCTACCAGGTTTTGTTGGGTCATGCATAAAATTCCATAATAATTATATAATTTACATGCATAAAATTATATATGTTACTATATGTATTTTTATGCAGTGTTTTAAGCACAATTATCCAGTGCAACTGGGATTCACTAATCTTCTTTGAGATGTAAAAGCTAGAAAATTTATAGTTAGTAATGTTAATACAAGTTAATACAAATTCATTTCTTAATAGCAAATACCTTTCTCTAAGAAGTTTCTAAGTACAGGACAAATGTAGCTTCTTTAACATGCATTTAGTAAATCAAGGGAAAAGTAAAAGAAAAAAATATGGAGGGAATGGAAGTTACAGGGAAAATAACATGCATAATTCAACCGAAATATACAAATTGGTAATATATATTAGGTAAGTATTTAAAACACAGATGTATTCCTGAGCATTTTTTAAATACTGTCCTTATAAACCTTGTAATATCTAGAAACATGCCTGGAAATGTTCCAAGTGCTTTGCAAACATTATCTCACTAAATTCTACATTAATCCTGAGGTAGCATTATTATCTTGAGGCTTTGCTGGTTTAAAGAGGTTAGGTAACTTGCTAAAATCCACACACCCAGTGGATAGAAATTTACTTAGACAGTTTAGACTTAGAACCAGTTTCTCTGGGTCATGTGTCCTTTTAAAATTGCTGTGGCCTCTCAGCTGCTTGGCCGAATATCACAGCTTGTCTTTAACCTGGCAGGATTCACAGTCTTGCTTTTAATTAGCTAATTACAGATTTTGGTTTTCTAAATAAGCTATTCTCACTCATTAAGGGTGTGGAGCCCAGAGACTTGTCTTTGCCTCTGTTCTCGAGAGCACCCTGGTCCCTGCTGAAACCAACTTATATAAAACCCGTGATATCTAATCCATGTCCTTCATCCATGATTTCTTGACAATGACTAGATTCACGGATTACATAGTATTTAGTCCATTATTTTCCTCTATCTGGCTTCATCTTCTGCAAAACCTTGGATTTCATGTAAGAACTAGTTATTTTATTTAATACTGGGAAGAAATTGACTGCTAATCCTTACTTAGCAGCAGTAGATTGCAGTTTTCAAAAGCACAGACTCTGAAACCAGAATTCTTGGATTTAAATCTCATTTCTGCCATTTATGACCTGTATAACATTAGAGCAACTACTTAAGAAAGATGGTTTATGCCTCAATTTCCTAAAATCTCTTGAATTGGGATAACAACAGTACCCTACCCCTAGGATAACATTCATGAGGATTAAATACTTAACACAATGTAAATTGCTTAGAACAGAATGTGGCATATAGGAAGCATTGTAAAAATATTTGTTCTATTACTACTATTTGAGTAGTAATGGTAGTTTCGTATCGGAAAAAATGCTTTCTGGCAACTACTGGTATACTTTGACCAACACCTCTTACTTGTCTCTATCAAATATCATAGCATAATGATATGCTTTTACCTACAAGATTTGAATGACAGCTGTAATTGACTTCCTAACCTTTTTTATTCCAGAATATTCTCTAGAAATATGGATAGGAGATATACTAATAAAAACAGTGTAGATTTTCATCAGATAAAATCCAAATTATCTGGAATTCCCCTTGGCCTCATAATCTCTTGTGTTTGGGACAATTTAGCACATTTTCTCATCTCAATCTAGCTATTTCTCTAGTCCTTTGCCACCTGCTTTAGTAGATGTTAATATTACTTGCTCTGTTTGTAGAGTTACAACTATGTAACACCCAGATCTATTAATAACCCCCAAATCTCAGTGGCTTAACTCAATGGAGGTTTATTTGTTGCTCAAACTAGATTGTCCAATGTGGGTTGGAAGAAGAATCTGTTCATTTTAGACATTCAGGGTTCCAGGCTCCTGAGACCCCACTTCAGCATGCGTTTCCAGGCTTCCTGGGTGATCCCAGTGGAGGGAGGAAGGTGGTGAAATAGAACAGGTTCTAAAGCTACTTACAAGAAGAAACTCACATCACTTCTACCCCTGTTTCTTCAGCCAAGGCAAATCACATAGTTACATCTCACTTCAAAGGAGGGAAGTGCAATTCTCTATGGATCAGAAGAAGTTTTTGGAAATAGACTTCATGACCTTCACATGGGAGGCAAGATTACTTTCTCTCTTGCACTGTAGTCTTAGCTGCATAGACACTGGCCTTTAAATATAGCTTTCTGATCAAATCAATATATACTATGAACCATTTAAAAATACATCAACTCCTGATTTGATTATGGAATTTTTTAACATTCAGTTGCTTTACTAAGCATGCTTTATGCTCAGGGACATAAAAATATGAATGAATTATGGAAATTATCCAAAAGGATTTGGTGCTGGCAGAGAGCCTCTTAGCACTGTGAATGCATATGGGAAACTTTCCCCCTACCTCCATTGCTTACAATATGTGTGTAATTGCCATGCATATTTTTGAATTATTTTATTGAAATAGTTTAAATGGTTATAGACTTAGAGTTACTATGAAGAAGAAAATGAACTAATTATTCTCAATGAGTTAAAGTGAGGATAAATTGCATCAAATTTAGGTGATGATCTACCTTTCATCCCTGTAAAATGAAGAATCATAAGCTATGCACCTTTTAACTGAATCTCTTCATGGAAAATGAATAGGGCATGGCAGAGTCAATCTGTTAATTTCAGCTGTATTAACCAGCCATGAGAATTCCTGCATGGCCTCTCAGAGTCAATATAAATCAGGACGATGACCTTAATGAACAGATTGTCCACCAGTTAGTGGGGTTTGCTGAAGTGTAAAGGCAAAGATTGTGCTTTGTGTGTTTAGAAAGTAATTATTTTTCTAATTTATCTCATTTGATAATGTATTTAAAGACATATTGTAAAGTCTCTTAGGGAGGAGATGGCAATTACAGGCCAAGAACTTTAGCTAATGATGAGCAAAGCATAAGTACAAAAACAGGCAAAAGTTGACAACTTAAAAACTAAGTAAACATTTTAATTTTTACTATTATTAAATAATCTTAAGTAAGATTTTTAAAAACTAAGAATAATTCCATTTTACAATGGTTATATATTTGAGAACATTTTTAAATGACTTTTTTCATCTAATTACTAAAAAGCATTGGTTGTGGTAAATTTCTAATGGCATATCACCAATACTTGTGTGAATGATGAGAACCTCGCATTAAAAAAAAAAAAAATTCCCAAACTATTGTTTCTATTTCTAGAAAAACCCAATGGCCAACTTCTAACTTCTAGCAATATGGTCTAAAATGTAAATCTTCATCATCTCTATCCTGGAGTATTGCCTAACTCCCTAAGTAGTCTCCCTGTTTCTACCCTTTCCTCCCTTTGATTTATTTTCAACATAGCAGCCAGCATCTTTCTGATAAAATGTTAAGTCAGAACATGTAATTTTATGGTTCAAATTTCATGGCTCTCCAATGGTTCCCATTTCACTCAAAGAAAACCAAGTTCCTTCCAATGATAAGACCATATACAATCTGAGTATTTCTGACCTTGTCTCTATTTATACCTCTTACCACCTTTTTCTGGAGAGGTCACACTGGTCTCTTTGCTGTGCCAGGAACACAACTCAGATATCTCTTTATTAAGCACTCTGTATTGCTGCTTGTTCCCTCAATATTTTGTTATCTATCTGGGTTTCTACTACACCAAAAATGTGTCAGGGCTATTTAAAAGTACACTCTGTTAGCTTTGTCAGAGAACCCTCCTGACACACTTCAACATCACCCGTCCTTCTTACCAGCTTTCTTTCCCTTTTTTTTTTAAAGATTTGTTTCAGAGAGAAAGAGAAAGAGAGAGCGTGAGTGCGAGTGGAGGGAGGGGTAGAGGGAGAGGGAGAGAATCCTCAAGCAGACTCCCCGCTGAGCATGGAGCCCTAGTCAGGGGGCTTGATCCCAGGACCCCAAGACCATGACTTGAGCTGAAACCAAGGGTCAACCTCTTAACCGACTGAGCCACCCAGGCTCCCCATCCAGCTTTGTTTTCTATTGCATTTACCCCCATCTAACATATTCTGGGTTTTACACACATATACTTGCACATGCGTGTACACACACACACACACACACACACACACATAGTCTTTCTCACTTCTCTGAAATAACTCATAAGAACAAGATTTATTAGTCTTTTGTTCAATGTGGTAACTCTGATGTGTGGAATAGAACTTGATAAATATTATTATTTATTTGTGAGTAAATACTTCTGCTTGAAGATCAAGGAGTCAGAGATTTTTTTTTTCATTTGATTGAAGAAATTTTATTTAAAGTAATTTGAAACATCAATTTCAAACATCAAAGTACCGCTAAAAATTTCAATAGACATAGAGCTGCTAAATAGACATAAGGATGGGGACCATGAATGGAGAGCAAGCATTTTCAGCACCCACAAAAATTTCTCAGTATGACATACATGTAATCTGAAGCATATTAAGATCATGTGCCAAGTGTATGCCAACGTTAGGATAAACCATGCATATATTTCTATAGAAGTAAATTTAATCTAAAGATACAAGTTCTCACATAAAATGGGCCACTTGAAGCCAAGATCAATTCATATATAATGCTTCTACTCTATGATAAGGACAAAATTTTGTGAAAATTTTTGAGAGGCATTGCTTTAACACACCGTGTCCTTCAAGTTTGAATTGTTTACATAATGGATGTTTATTTAATCACCTACTATAAGCAAGAAAATCATTACTACAATTACCAGATTTCTCTTATTACTTCACTTTCTTGTATAGTTTTTTTTTTTTTTTTTTGGATTGGGTTGATTTTTGTCAAGCTCTTAGAACAATGCCATGTACATATTAATCATCACTATATGTCCCATCCATCCATCTATATCAGGTTTACTGTGTTTCAAATAAAGATTTCCCTTTCTCAGTATTCTATGTCCCCACTATCCCTGTATAGAACTAAATAACAATTTTATTTTATTATTTGCAATTTTATATAGTGAAGAATAGGGCCTTTTTTAAATACTCTAGTTTACAGAATTACCATAAAGTTTGAAAAACTATAAGGCAGAGGAAGAAAATGAAATAAAAATTAAAGACCATAAATATTTTACATTAGTGTAGTATATTATCCTTTGGTTTGATAGGGAAAGAATTATTCCTGTCATGCTCAATAATGTAGGCAAGTAGAAATAATGGAGTGATGTAATTTAAATTGATTTGTGGGCAATTAAATCCACTTACAGTAATTAGCATCTTTTGCTTGTGTGCGCATACATGAAAATAAAGAAACATAGAGTGTTTCTCATTATATGACCTTCTGGATAAATTTAATTTACATGGAACATTTAAAGTTTTCCCCATTGTCTACCTAATTTACTCAATACTTGATGTTAACAGGACAATAGAAGAAACTTTGTATTAAGGCAGTTATCTGGACAAATATTAAACTAAGAAAAGTTATTTCAGTTTGGTGTAAAAGCTTAAGTATAGACAATTAAGATCACCTATTTGGGTTTGAATTCCAGCTTTGTTACTTAGCAGCTGTATGGCTTTGGGCAAATTTTTAAACCTCTCTGTGATTTGGTTTCCTCATCTAACAAATGAGATTAATATTTATACTTCTTAAGATTACTCTAAGTTGATACGTGTTTAGTTTAGAATGGTGGCTGGCATGAACTATATGAATAACTAGACTTGACATCCATGGTTTCTTAAGTAATAACCAAATAACCAGATAAGGCTCTTGTAATATTAATAGTAATTTTACTGTAGTATCTCTGTGCTTTATATTAGGGTATCAATTAACACATTTTTGTCGTGACTTTTGTTGATGAATCCTTCTTCAAAGTATCATTCTTTCTCTGATTTTTAATTAGCCCTTTGTTTTATGTGTTGGCAAATGAAAGCAAGTAGAATCTACACACACAAGCAAATTATTCTTTAATAAGTATTGTAAATCTATTAACTTTCTTTTGGCTTTTTTCACACACCCTGATAATTAAATTTTTAAAATTATTTTAGGAATAACTTATGTTAAATATTTTTCACCAAAGTACTCATTGAATGGTTCATTACTGCACTTTCACATTCTGTGTGACTGTATTTGGAATTTAATTTATTTCAAGTAAAATGTCTAAATAAAATTCAGGCATGAATTATTAAATTTCCAAATATTACTTTTGTGGATGCACATTTGTGTAGACAGCTGGCATGGGATTTTCTATCTGAAACATTTACAATATGAGTAAGTGGATTTAAGGCATTATTTCACAGGGGTTTGGAGAATGATTATATTATGTGACACTTCACCATTTACTTTCACCAGGGTTTAATTTGTGAGTTGTTATTCCTTATACACCACCCTGAAAGCGAGGAATACATAAGACTTTGAAAAGGAATGGATTGGGCTTGAATGAAAGGATGGATTAAGGGGAAAAAAAGCTTAAGAACTAGGTAAAGTTCTACCTTAGCAGGGAGTAAGAAATTTCTTTAGAGGGTGACCAGATTGTTTAGACAGTGACAAAAATGGTCAGGATTGGAATGAAGAAAATGAGGCATCTTTATGAGACAGCTCTGGGGATATATCATGGGTTTAAATTTTTTTGTTAATCACAGTACATGGATACCCTTTGTAAACTTCAGAGTGCTAAACACCATGAATATTAGCATAATAATTACTAATACTAAATTTCTCCTTAAAACTACTTATTTATCCATGTTGATTTTTCTTTCCTTTATGCTCACAGTTTTCTTAATCCTGCAGTTTTTCAACTCTTTCCATCCTTGAGAGATATTTATTCATTCACCAAAGTGCAAAAACAATATGGATCAATTAATATAACATCAGTATAGCATCAACACATATTTATCTGAACATTTGTTCAGGATGTTAAATGATTAAGAATGTCATTGATATTGATCAATTTATGCTATTTCTGTTCATGTCCTCAACAAGTTGTAAATATACACGTATATGGAAGTGAAGACCTAAAGATATGACATTTAGAAATAGAAAGGCTCTGTTAACATTTTTGATATCAGTTACTGGCCACTAAATATAAATTAGAATATTCATATATTGGTAGAATGGCACTGTTATTAATTCACATAACTTGGAAATGGTTTTAGAAATATGTAATCAACCCAAGTTGCTGTGGTTTGAGAAATGATCACACTTCAAGTTATAAACTTTGTAAGTCAGATGTTATTTTATTGTTAAACATGATACTGACACAGCCGCATCTAGATGGGTCATTTTTTGAATATAGTAGTATGTAAATAGACATGTCACGTTCGAAAAAGCATTAGCCCAAAATGAGGTCAATATAGGTTGATTCTCTCAGCTGTATGGGCAGCTGAGCCCTCTCCAAATTCCAAAGCTAAGTCCGACAGATAGCGGTGCTGCTCAGGCTGCTCAAAAAGGAACAGCTGCAGCAGTAACTGGGCAATTTCCCCCTTCGGCACTACTTGAGAAGAGGGACAGCATGTCGCTTATCACAAGAGCTCTGAAGTATGTGGCTAAATAAATTAAAAAAAAAAACTTCAAAATTTTCAACTTTTGGACATAATGTGTAATTTTGGGTATAATACTTTATGTTCCATGTGACACACAGAAATTATAATTATTGGACACAAATGCAAAATATTTAAAAGGATACAGTGTTGTGTTTTAGTTTTATTAACAGCATATATAACTGAAGAATTTTTATTATCCTGGATTTAAAAAATTCCCACCAAACGATTGTGTGACAAATATTATCTCCCAATTTGTAGCTATCTTTTCAATTTCTTTATGGTTGCCTGTGATGAGCATAAGTTCTTATTTTAACATAATCAACTTCATTTTTTTTATAGTTAGAGCCATTTTGTATCTTGTTTAAGGAATTTCAGTTATCATAAAGGTACTTTCCGTAGTTCTTCTGATATTTTGCTTTTTACAATTAAGACTTTAATCTCCCTTTAATTGATAGTTTGCATATGGTAGGAGGTAAGATCGTAAGTTTGTCTTTAATTCATGAGTAACCTCTTCTCCTAGATTCAAGTTTTGAATAGTTTCCCTTTTCCTATACCACTGCGGTGCAATTCTGTCATATATTCCAGTTGCAACCAAGGGTGTGTTTCTCTCTGGGCTCTATTCTGTTCTGTTGGTCAATATAACTGTCTCTTCCTGAATACCATGAGCTTAATCACCATAGATTCATAGGAAGTCTTGATACCTTGCAAGGTAAGATCCTTGCAAGAATAAAAACAATCCCCTTGCAGGTTAAGGAGCACTTATTCAGGATTTTCTTAGGTATTATTTGAGAAACCCTCTGCTCCAGCTCTGCTTTTGTGGTAGAATGGAGGTAGAGAGGGAATCATTGTATCCTTGGAGACTTCCCCTACACTCTGGGAGACCAACAATGCCTCAAAAAGTGTTCTGTGCAATTGTTCTATACTTGGATAGTCACTTGGAGCACATAGTAAACCATAATGCTAAAAATAGATGTCTGCATTTCAAATAGTATAATTTTTAATATTGCCTTTTAAAATAAGGCATATAAAGAATTAATAAATAGTGGCATTATAAATACAGTTGACCCTGGAACAACAACTCAAGGGCTAGGGGCGCTCACCCTCCCTGCAGTCAAAAATTGGCATATAAATTTTGATTCCTCCAAAACTTAACCATTTGTTGCCTAACATTGACTGGAAGCCTTAACAGTAACATAAGCAGTTGTTGATTAACGTATATTTTGTATATTATAGGTATTATATACTATATTTACAATAAATTAAGCTAGAGAAAAGAAACTGTTATTAAGATAAACATAAGAGAAAATTCATTTTCAGTCTCGTATTGTATTTATCAAAAAAAAAACAAAACAAAACTTCCTATAAGTGGGCCTGTGCAGTTCAAATCAGTGTTGCTTAATGGTCAACTGTAGGTTTACCTTTAATTTTTTTTAAAAAAGCCTCCATTTAGTCCACTTAGTTTAAATCATCTGCATTTTGTTATTTCTAATGATAGTCTGAGTCTATTAAATAGCAAATCAGCTCTTATAGTCACAGAATCATAGAATCACGATTCTCTCAAGCACAAACTATTTTCCCCTCCATTTTCACTGTGTCTTAACAATGGATACTGGTTGGTTGAATTTTTTGATAACTAAAAGGAAGCTACATGGTCTCTTCTGATACACCAGCATGTATATCTGAGTGAAGGTTAAGGTTAACTTAATTTCTCACTTCAGTTGAAAATCAATTCTTCTACCCTTTTGTCATAATCCTATCAACTACATAGAGAAGCTGTTCTATTCTTGAGTTATATTTGAATTTGCACAGGGAATTACATTTTAGCTTTCAGAAACGGAAAGATTTTATAGGATGGCAGGACCTTTTTGTCTGTATTTACTGTAATAAGTAGTAACCCCTTGAGTACTAAAGGGGTTTTTCATAAGGGGCCTTTGCTAAGAATAAAGGGCAGCCAGGGGAGGAAGGTAGGAGTATACGGTCTTCTGATTCTGAGAAATGGTGCACAAAAAGACATTACTACACTCACACAGATAAAAATAATGTACTTTTAGGAATTTAAAATGTAAGTGTTAGTAATAAAATAATGACAAACTTATTTGATAGTTTTTCTTGGGCAGTCAGAGATTTTTCCTTTGAAGAACAAATATTTTCTTTAATAAGTTATCAAATTGTTACTGTATAGGAGTAATAATTGCCCTTATCAATTTCCTGAACTAGAATTTTAAATTAGTTTATTTGCTAAAATTCAGTTCATTAAGAAAGTAAATCAGATGGCAAGAAACCCTTATAGAATGTTAATGTGTGTACACCCATCTAATTACATGAAAAGGCAAAGCTGTCCTTTGTTTATGGAGGCTCACATCTTGGAATTTGCCCACGGGTTCAATAAGCACAGCAACAGTAAATTGAAACACAAGTGTCTATCAGAGAAGAAATGAGTATGGGTGTGAAAATACACTCCTAGTCCCAGTTTAGTCTCCACATTGATATTGTCTCTGGTTTGGGGGGTGCTATGGAGGCTGCTCAGATAACCCACTACAAATTTCCTCCCTTACTTCATTTAATTTTGGACTTTTCTTTGCCCATGAGCACTATATCTCTTGCTTGCTCCTCTACTACAGAATCCTTCCCTCCAGAAGTGCCGTTGTTGATAATTATGGAATTGTCTTTTCACTCCTGTTTATACCTAGTTGATCTAGCATTCTCACAGCTAGTTTTGCCTTTTTATCTGCTCACGCTATTATTGTTACTGAAAGCTTAAAGACTTTCATCTAGTTAGGAGCCATTTGTTATTCCAGTCCAGAATAGAAGATGAACATGGTTTCTCTCAAATGTTAATAAACTTATAGATTATGCTACCAAAAAAAGGCATTGATCTTCTCAGCGCATTGCCCAAGAGCAGCTGATCATTAGAAAGCTACCACAAATCAACTCCTTAGCTCTAGTCCCAAAACCCAAGCCATGATGCCTCTCTCTATTTTCACTGTCAAGCCTCTTTATTCATCCTGGACAGCCTCCTTGTAGTATGCATACCTAGTGGAGCTCTCCTTTTGTGGTTGTTAGAAGTCCTCAGTTTCTCATTGCTGTTACTGAGGCAGACAGCTATCATGGCTGGTAATTGAAACTCAGAATGAATTTTGTAGAGAAGTAACTTGTGACACTGGTCAGTTCTATATCATTATTCCATTGTATATGATGTGGTATGAAAATGCGTAATTACTATTTACAGACTGGTTTCTTGGCCAGACACTGTGATTTCATTTTTCCCCATACTAGTTCTATTAGATTCTACTAAAATCCCTCTTTTGTAGTAGAACACCTGATTGAGAGTTTGAACACAAAAAATGTGTCCAAATAACCAAAAAGTGGCTAGTAGATTCCAAACCCAATGGATCTTGACCCAATCTGAGAATCAGAATCAAGTCCAAAAGATTTGAGAAATCCAAAAATACTAATGATTTTGCCTGTGTACATCCCACTAAAATAACAACTTGCTCCTTTTGACCAATGAAATCAGAATCTCTGTAGTTGAAATCCCAACATTTAATATTTTTAAAAACTCAATGAGTAATCCTAATGGTCACTGAAGAAATGTTCAGTGCTTTATCTTGTGCTCTTTTAATCATGTAAAAGTTAAGCTGATTGAAATATTACTCATTATTATTAGTATTAGATTTAGTATTAGTGTTTTGATGGTTCTTGTGAGGGATAGGGTTTTGGGAGGATATCCTAGAAAATTAACAACATTTTATCACGCATATTTCTTTTTTGGAAAGATGTGCTTCTGGTTTTGGATAACTAGCTGATGAAAAAAACCACTGGGAAAGTAGACAATTTTCATTTGAAAGATGCAGATACTTTTTTTTTTCATAAACTTAACAATTGCTTACCCTTCATCATCCAATCTTCTGTACTTAATGCATAGTACATTCTAGTGCACCTAAGATAAGCCTGGCCTGCCTTGTTGCAGGTTTATACCTCAGGGCAGTTTTATTTGAGCCAGTTGTTATAGAAGTTAAATTTGATTTAAAATGATGCTTATTAAGATTAAGAACAATGAATTGAGTATATTAAAGTTTTTAGGTTATTAAATATTATATGTTTTAAGAAAAGGTGACTTTTTGAGGTCTAATATCTGTTGATGATAATTTCAGTATTTAACAAATTTCTTACAATTGAAATTTGTATATATTGTAAATCTAAGTTATTTCTATCTCATTTCTTTTCCCTTGAGGACAGAAACCTAGTGATTTTCTTCTGTATTATTAATTTACCTTTCAGCTTTTTAATACTAGTATAGTCTAAACCTATTTCATATTAAATACTAGTCTATATAATACTACTTAATACTAGCTTACTGTCACATATACTTTTTATTTCCTTAATTGCTCTTTACTATGCACAATATGAGTATGTTAACTCATCCTTGCATCCATATGCCCCAAGGAAGCTATAGTTATGGTAACCTCCATGTGGACCCATTATGCTAGTATGTTGCTCTGCTTTTAATTGTATCTGTGGTAACTGAGGCAATTTGATTCTTCTATACTGCATTTGTTGACAATGTTTCATCCTATTCTTTAGAGCACAGAATGACTATGCAGTTTTGGAGTTACACCTCTTGTCCCACCAAATTCCCTCTGATATCCCTTTTTTTTTTCAGCCCACCACACATGATAGATAACCTTCTGTCGTACATTTTTTAAATGTGATTGCATTAAAAACAGGTAATATTTCTATATCCTTTAATTAGCGATTTGAAGACAAAAATTATGGAGAAAGGAATTAAAATTAACTGTATTGGAGATTGACTGTTTTTATGTATATTAGTGTTTTGATGTGTCCAGGCATGTGTGTACGTGTGAGAGAGATATGTGTGTGAAGAAACAGAGAGCACGAGAACTATTTATACAAAATAGTTTACATTTAAATGGCTAAACTTGGGGCGCCTGGGTGGTTCAGTCATAAGCGTCTGCCTTCGGCTCAGGTCATGATCCCAGGATCCCGGGATCGAGCCCCGCATCGGGCTCCCTGCTCGGCAGGAAGCCTGCTTCTCCCTCTCCCACTCCCCCTGCTTGTGTTCCTTCTCTCGCTGTGTCTCTCCCTGTCAAATAAATAAATAAAATCTTTAAAAAAATTAAAAAAATAATAAATGGCTAGACTTATGTGTATACGTATAATCAAATTACCATAAAAATAGTCTATACTTTTTTCATTAAACCATTTGTATAGCTTACATCTCCCCATATCTGTAGACTTCAAAAATAATTTTGCAGATTGTATCATAGCTTATCATAGCAATAGGGCATAAATTATTAATTATTCCAGCATTGTCTAAAATTCATACTATTTAAAGTTTTGTTATTTTTTCCATAAATATTTAACCAGAATCTCAAGTTTCATATTAGAAGTAGAATTACTGGGTCAAAAAGTATAACCTTTAATGAAAACCACTCACACTTTTCATAATTTGGACAAATGGCTTTTCACAATATAATTTGAAATTCCTTTCAACAATTTAACTGTTTTTAAATAATTGTTAATATGATTAAATATAGATGGATGAAGATATCTGTATCTGCACACAGTTATGCATATATACATATGAGCAGTTTGGTAGCTCAAAATGGCATCAAAATATTGTTTTATTTATTGTTATTATTAGAATGGAACATTACGTCTGTTTTTTCCCCTTTTTTAAAATGAGCATTTTCAGAACAGGCCCATGTCAGAGACATTCTGGGTTGAGCTCCAGACTACAGCAATAAAGCAAATGTCACAATGAAGTGAGTCAGTTGAATTTTTTGGTTTCTCAGGGCATATAAAAGTTATGTTGACATCTTATCGCAGCCTGGTAAGTATGCAATAACATGATGTCTAAAAAATGAACATACCTTAATTAAAAATGCTTTATTGAATCATTATATTGTATATCTGAAACTAATATAACACTGTATGTTAATTATACCTGAATAAAATAATAATAATAAAGAGGTTAGCTGATGATAAATAAGTCTGAAATTATACAAAAATACTTTATTCCTAAAAAATGCTAACCATCATCAGAACTTTCAGCAAGTTATACTCACTGACCACAGATCACCATAGCAAGTATAATAATAATGAAAAAGTGTGAAATATGAAAATTATCAAAATGTAACGCAGACAAAGAGTGAGCAAATGTTGTTACTAAAATGGCACTGAGAGATTTGCTCAGTGTGGGGTTGCCACAAACATTCAATTTGTAAACAACGTAGTATCTGCAAAGCACAGATAAATTAAGGCATTCCTATAATCCCGACACTTTATTATGTTGTCAAATAAATCAATCTGGGAATTTCTCCTTTACTCTATATCTATAAACTTCTTCCTAATCTTAAAATTAGTTATGCACATCTTTTTCTTATAGTTCTTTTTCTGTGGTTCTAATTTTCTCATTGAACTGTTTAATCCATCTGGAATTCCTTTTGATGAATATAAAATAAGGATCTAATTTGATTTTTCAAATGAAACTATCTTATTAAAAATATCTTTTTCTCATTGATTTGCAAGTTTCCCTTGTACAGTGTACATGAACACATGTAAAAAAACAAAAATGTGCACATGCGTAGTCATGTATAGCTGTATTAGGATCACCTCTAAGATTATTTGTTGCCCATTTTTGTAGATTTTTAAAAAAATGAGATATTTAAATATCTCAAATGGTAGCCTTCCCATTCATGATCCTTCTCAAAAATTTTCTTAGAGATTTCCTCCTGTTTATTCTTTCAGGTAAAATTAAATATATTACTTCAAGTTTACTCAACTATTGTGTTGTCTAAGCTTACACAAATCTTATAAATTATTTCTCAAAGAATTGACATTTATGCAATAATTAGACTTCCCATGTAGGGATAAGTCTCTAAGGAATTACATAACCAGCTAAGGAATTTAATAATTGGATGAGTTTTGCATCCAATGGGAAATAGAGGAAATAAATATTATTTCTATCATGAATTTAAAGTGAAAATGATTAATTTGTACCATGTCTTTGACACAAACCCTAAATTATGAGCCATCTGCCCCTTTCTGTGGATTAAATCTTCCTCAGAGGCAAAATGAACTTTTAAAGCTGCAGGACAGATGTGTGTCTTGGTAAAACCATTTTATTTTTGTCTTCGTTCCATTAAATATAATATAGATCAACTACTCATTCTATTTGTCCCATTCTGTTATAAAACTATTCCCCCCTTGTTTTTTAATATTGATCACTTTAGCGGAACCAGGAAACATTTTTTTTAATTTATTTATTTTTTTGACAGAGAGAGTGAGAGAGCACAAACAGGGGGAGCAGGGGAAGGAGAGGGACATGCAGGCTCCCCACTGAGCAGGGAGTCCGATGCCGGGCTTGATTCCAGGACCCTGGGATCATGACCTGAGCCAAAGGCAGATGCTTAACGACTGAGCCACCCAGGCACCCTACCAGAAACATTTTATATCATAGTACTTACTGATTGGTTTGGCTGAAATATATATATATATATTTCGTTTCAGATCTTTATTTTTAATTTCATTTCTTTAATTGAAATATAGTTGACACACAATGTTGCCTTAGTTTCAGGGGTACAACATAGTGATTCCACAAGCCTATTTGTTTTGCTATGTTTACCATAAGAGTAGCTACCATCTATCACCATAAAATATTGCTAAAATACCATTGCCTTGATTCCCTATGCTATATCTTTTACCCTCATGGCATATTCATTCTATAACAAGAAATCTGTGTCTCCTACTCCCCTTCACCCCTTTCACCCATCCCTCCAGCCCCTTCCCCTCTGGAAACCATCAGTTTGTTCTCTCTCTTTCTGCTTTTTGTTTATTTATATGTTTCATTTTTTAGATTCCATATAAAATGAAATTATATGGTATTTGTCTTTCTCTGACTTGTTTCACTTAGCATAATACCCTTTAGTTTCATCCAAACTGTTGCAAATGGCAAGATCTCATTATTTTTATGGTTAAATAATATTCCATTGTTTTATATACCATATCTTCTTTATCCATTCATCTCTTGATGGACACTTGAGTTACTTCCATATCTTGGCTATTGTAAATAGTGCTGCAATAAATATAGGGGTGCGTATGTCTTTTGGAATGCATGTTTTCATTATCTTTGGGTAAACACCCAAAGATATATGGATAGACAGATATAGATGGATTATATATATTATATGTAAACATATATATACATGTATATGTATATATTACTAATCTCATTTATCCATTCATTATATTTATATTTTATCTATTTATTACATTCATTCAGTATATTTAAGTCTTACACATTTGCTTTGTTGCTGTGGGGGAAAATGTTGAACAAAAGTTTTCAAGGACATATCTTGTGAAAATTGGAGGGGCAGGTGTCAAATAGCTTATTTTGCCTCATTAAGTGCTTATGTGGAGCCTGGGAGGAGGTGAGAAAAGATGTTCCCTCCTGTTTCTGTATACCAAATTAATGTTCTGGGCCCCCTCCTTTTAATGAGCACCCTCTGTCAAGTCTGGATTTCCCACTTACGAAGCTTTGTTAGCATGATGTCCCTGTAAGTTCAGGTTCAGCCTACTAAAAATTAGGTAAATTACACAAAATATGCTGTCATTAATTGTAGGTTTAATGAATAAAAAAGTAGATAAATAAATGAATGCAAGGACCTGGGGATAGGATATATTTGTCTGCTGAAAGAGAAGACGTAAGAAAATATCTATGAGTCATATTGTTGATGCAAGTAAAAAGATTTCTAAGAGCATGTTAACTCAGGATGTTGAATAACACTAAATAGAAAAACTAAAAAGATTTATTTTTTAAAAAGACTTTATTTATTTATTTGACAGAGATAGAGAGAGAGAGCACAAGTAGGCAGAGAGGCAGGCAGAGGGAGAGGGAGAAGCAGGCTCTCCGCTGAGCAAGGAGCCTGATGCGGGACTCGATCCCAGGACCCTGGGATCATGACCTGAGCTGAAGGCAGCCCCTTAACCAACTGAGCCACCCAGGCACCCTAAAAAGATTTATTTTTTAATCAACAGCTATGTGTTGTACAAATATTCATTGAATTCATTATATGAACCAGGTATGCTGAAGTGGTAGGCATTTGGCAGTTAAAGGGGAGTTTCTATTTACATTCTTGGGTCTAGGTGGGGTCTCACCATTAAATCTTTCAGTAGGTCTTGAAATCTCTGTCATTATAAGGAGAGGAAGAATGAATACGTGATCAAAGAAATGTTTTTATGGAAAAATGTATATTACAACACTTGAGTTTGGCTATGTGCAAATAATCCTAATTATAAGGATTTGTACAGCGTGCTTACCATTTGTTTCTAATCAAACAATAAGTAATAACATGTTTATATCTTAAAACATGTCAAAAATTCTGTATGTTTGTTTAATTTTATACTTCTAAATATTCTTGCTAATTTTATCTTCTAATTTAATGATTCTGGTAGCATTAGACTCAAACTAGAAAGACCATTATTTTGAGGTTTCAAAGTCTAATGAAAATTGATTGATATGTGCCATTTAAAAAATAGTTGTGGTTGAGGTTTGTATTTCTAGGGTTTATGCAAAAAGGCTTGTAAACACATCACTCAGAACTCCAATTAGAGTTTTACATTATTTATTAACATAGTATCTTAAAATAATAATATCTTTGCAATTTATATATTATAGTCTTCTTTGGAATGTAATCTTGGAGTTTCAGGTTTTCTTATAGATTTTAATTTCTCAGCAAAAATATTTTCTAGGAAGTTGTCAAGTATTTGTTCTTATATGAATCATATGTTATTAAGAGTATCCTTGGCAGCAATATCTTTGTAAGTGTAAATAGGAGCACTATAGCATTAAATAATAGTATGTATTATGTGAATGGAGATATATTTTAAAGAAAAAGTATATAAGACACTTGAAAGAGAATATTAGTTATTATCTTTCTGATAGACAAATAGAAATTCAAGTAACCTCAGTCTCACTTTCCTCATGCAAATTTGAGATAGTTATACATAATGGTGATTCAACTATCATTCTCTATGCAACATAGTCATGTTATTGCATGTCATATTCAATTATAATATTATGAAATTTGTAATTAGTGTGATCGTATCATTAACAAAAACCAATAATACATTATTGCATTTTTGTGATTTGCAAATCTCTAGGCCATGTTGAAAGCACTATAGAAGTCTTTGAAAGGCTTTGCAGATTGAATGTATTACAAGCAGTTTATTTGTTGGGATCTGTAGCTGAGTAAATAGGTATTTGCCAGACAACATTTGAGACATGTTTAAAACTCCGGTAAAAAGTTGGTAAAGCAAGCTGGGAAAGGGATGAAAAGCATCTGAGACATCAGCAACCACATGAACTGCAGTGTAGAAGCAGGGGAAAGTTCAGTGAACACTGAGTAGTACCTCTTAGCTATACTAACAATGAATTGATATGTCAGTGGCTGTCTGTGGACAGACTGAATGATATAGAATTCGTAATTTATTTGGAGAGCAAAATGGACCCTTATGACTTTATTCCCTCATACCATAAAACTGTGTATTTAACATAAAAAATATGTAACATATCCACATACTCCTGTCTCCCCAAAATGAGAACTGCTATGTGTTAAAACGTAAAGACTATAAAAATCCTTATTTATTTGCCTCTTCACTTTTAATCATTTCATTTAAATTTTATGGCAATCTGCATTCACATAACAGCTTAAAAATAATTTTTGTATGTTGTCAAAAACTTTGGCATCAACTTCAGTACTTAAAAATTGATACCAGTAGCTGCATGTCTTATATTTGAAGAAACTGCCACTATGAATGAATAGACAGAGGAGTCATTTTGTCCTTGGATGTCTTTGCCTTCTTGGTTTATCTTATATACTTTTCATGTGAAATCTTGAGGTAGCTATGTGAAACTGAGCTGGGTATGAATGAAAACTTAAAAAGATAACTGGTAGATATTGACAAGTATCAAAAAATGTTTAGTCACTTCCTGGTGTTGTCTTTTCCAAAGATTTTAAAGAGACAACATTACAGACAGTATCAAGGTATGGTTTATAATTTCTCCCTCAAGAAGAGGGGAAATATAAGGAATATTGGAAAATGTTTGGGTAAATCTTTGCCTCTAAGCCCATTTGTGACTCTGGCTCTTGCCCCCAATCAACTGTCAAGCACAGATCTTCAAAATCCTAACTACCCAAACAGCAGTCCATTAAGGGGATGGCAGGTCTCAATGAATTCCAGTATTTAAAGTTAAAGTTTCCTCCATTTCCTGATAAAGGATGTTGCAGAATGTAACATCTCTTGAGAGTTGTTCAAAATGCAATCAGGCATGTCTTGATTTGTATAGGCAAATTTCTGCAACTGCTTTATTATTTCTTTTAGAATGAGAATCTGCCCCAAATGAATAGACACATTAGGATGTGTCCTTACTTGGGGATTTGTCTTTCACATGTTTAAACATGGTGATATTTATACATTATTATTTTTGTGGAATAGTACATTTGATATGAAGTTTTTATTTCCATTTTTTATTGGTGACATTGCTTTAAAACTTGGAAAGAACATGAAAGATTATTTTCATCAAAATATGTAATATAGAAGCAGTCAAAAACTATTATGTAATATAGTTAAATATATTATTCATCTATTTAATCTTGAATATTAAATATATTTTTCATATATGTAATCTTGACATAACATGGAATGGAAAATGTCAAAAAGTACCTTCAAATCCAAAGGTCCGCAGTTACATTATAAAGAGTCCCAGTATATAAGGGGACATTAAATTATTTTTGTACTAAATTTACTAACTGGGGACTATAATAAGCTACCTTACCAATCTCATAAATTAATATCTAGTTCATATAATCATAGCTCTTAAATTTCATTTATCTTTGTATACATGCAAAGCACATAACAAAAGATAGATGTTAAAATACTATATCTCTTCCATGATGATATTGCTTCCAAAAATATTATTTCTTGTCTAAATAAAGCTAAATATACTAACAAATCTTGAAAGAGAAATACTTAATTCAGTGACCCAAGAAAACTTGAAGAACTTAAGAATGCATTTAAAAAGGAATTTCCACTCTATTTAAAAATTACTCTTAATGCTATATCGCTCTGGGCTTTGCTTAATAAATATACCAGAGCAAATAAATATTTTTTCATATTGATATATAATTTTAATATGTGTTTCTTCCTAGTGACATCTACTTTTAATAGTGAAAAACTTCTAAATATTTAAGGATTTCTTTGCTTCGGTATGTCTTAGGTAATGAATAAATGTGATGAGTTTGTGATAAACATTATCCTTTAAGATATGAAATTCATACCAACTAAAGAAGTTACATGTTTAAAAACATAGGCAACAATCTGTAAACATGTCCAAGTTTCATTTAAAATTGGTTACTATTTTTCTCAGAGAGTAAGTGATACAGTATTTGCCTCTTAGGAAAATTAAATTACTAACCAGTAATTATAGTTCTCTGAGTATGACATTCTCAGTGGATTTATATTAACTATCTTGGGGCATTCTGGCATAAATTCTGAAAGACTGTATCTTAAATTTGTCTAGTATCTTTCTGTAAAGGCACTTTTATTTTTCCTTCCCAGCCATCTTGTGAAGTAGATTCACTTAACCCAGATATTGTTCTTTAAGGCACAGGAAGTTTGAAATATAGGCCCAAGTTCATAATGTCATTTATAGACCTGGCATTAAAATCAGTGCCTGATGACTCTTAGTGAAGCTCTACTCCGTAACACTGAGGCTGCCTTTGCGTTTGCTTAATTATGTAGCAAAGCAATGTAATTTGAATGTACTAATCTCTAGAAGACAAAGATTTAAAACACCCCTTACCCATACTATCCCATGTGTTGTAATTTTTTAAGCTTTTAATTCAGTATGATGTGTCATATATTAAACTGTGTATTACTTATTAAAATATATTATAAAAATTGTATATAGCATAGAAATTCAATTTTTCTGTAAAGATATAGCATAATATATGACTTGGTTCTCTAGATTCTATGGTAAAAATATTGAAACATAACTGTTCTATTCACAGGTATATGAACAATAAAAAATACCCTTTGAGGAATCATAAATAGTAAAATACATATTTCTATTGAGTCAAATGTCTCTGTAGCATAATATAGCTAAGGAAGAACTGATGATTTTGTCTATAAAGTAGGGAAATTTTAAAATAATAATTTGAAAGCTTAAATTCTAGATTCCAAATGTTTGTTTACTGTTGCCAAGTCAAAATATATTTTCTTCCATTTACATCCAAATCAGTAAGTTAAAATATTATTTAAAACAAAACAAACAAAAAACAAAACAACAACAGCAAAATCATGAGCTCACTCATCATTAGAAAAGAAGGAGCACTGACTGAATAATGCCATTATTTTAGATACTTGGATGGTAAAAATGCCAATCATACAATGGGATTTTATCCTCATTTTTCTATAGCAACATTCAATTTATTTGGATTGCATAGAATAAAATTAAAATAGATTTATTTACTTATGTGATCATCTGGAAACAAATGTTCAGTTTAGAAAAAAATATTTAGTAACTAAATATTCTAAAGCAGATTTTCACACTATTGAAGCCTGTCTTAGTTTACTTAGAAATATAAATTAAATCATTAACCAATAATTATAGCAATTTTTATTGCATGATAAGAAATATTTGTTTCCTAAAGCTTTTGCCATATATTTGAAGCTGTGAGGTTACCTTTTATTTCAAATGAACATTTGTGTTTCTTATTTTAAAAAAGATGGATAGTTTCAAAAGATTGCTGTATAAAGCTTCACTTTCATATGAGAGTTTTGAAACTGACAGGGGAAGTAGAGGACTCTTCCCTCTAATAATGAGTCATTAGGTAGAAAATTATAGTATAAATCCGAGTGAAAATGTCCAGCTCTAAATTCCATTTAAAATTTTGGAAATATTTATTATGTAATCACTGAAAATTATTATTTCACAGTATTTTTACTTGATTGGAAGAGAAGTAGACAAGAAATTGGGTATACCTTCAGGTGTGAAAAGTCCTACCAAGAATTAGGCTCCTTTCGTCATGGAGCTTGGAACCTAGACAGTGAAAGGCACTAAGATCAAACTGAACTTTTCTGTTACTACATAGAGAATGATTATGTTAACTGTAATGTTTATAAGTTATTTCTGAAAGCATTATAGTGTGCTTAATTTTCCATATTGTCATTTTTATAACATTATTGATAATGTCCACATGGTATTCAAGTGAATATGTGTATTACAATAATCTTAACATTTGATTTTTTCTAATTGTTCACCATTTATATAGTATTTTGAGAAATATAACTCAGACATTTAAAATACATTTTATTTCATAAATCAAGACAAATTCATATTGATTATATTTGGTTTTCTTTAAAACAGTATCTTTTGCCTAAATTTTATCTAATCTGCAAATTTGCCTGCTGGTACTGATGCTCATGCCATCATTTTCTTTCTTCATTGTCTTAATCATATTTTGCGGCTCCATGTAAACGTGCTATAGATTCTGAAGTAAGACTGCATGAATATATCTCACATCACTTTTGACACAACCTGGGTTTTTCCTTTTGTAAAAGTCATCACATTCATCCTTCTTTGTATTACTTATTGAAATATTATTGAAATATTACTTATTGAAATTGAAGACAAATTCCATGATAATTATCTGGCATATAGCAAACATTTAATACATATTTGAAAAGTCAATGAACAAATACAATAGTTCTAGCAGTTATTCCATAACTGCTGATTTTAGTAAAATTTTATTATATCTTTGTTTCATTCAAACTTGAGTCCATGTATCTATGTTTATTTATGTAATTGTGCTTTTAAGAGTTCCTTTCTTAGCTCAATCCCCATATTAAAAGTATTATCTATAAAATAATTTTTTATGTAGAGAAAATAATATTTTGAAACATAAGCAACCTTTTTTAATTTTTAATTTTTTAAAAAATTTTCTTTATTTGAGAGAGAGAGAGAGAGAATGAGAGAGAGAGCACGAGAGGGGGGAGGGTCAGAGGGAAAAGCAGGCTCCCCGCATGAGCAGGGAGCTTGATGTGGGACTCTCTCCTAGGACTCCAGGGTCATGACCTGAGCCAAAGGCAGTCGCTTAACCAACTGAGCCACCCAGAAGCCCCGAAACTTAAGCAACCTCTAATCACTCTTTGTAAGGATTATAATGTAAGATGATGAAAGGTGATTTCCCTATAGGAAGTAAAATGTCTCAGTATTCATATTTTTCTTTGAAAACCACCAAAGGAATTTTTGAAATAAGATTGCTAAAAACAATGATTTTCAGTGTACTGAGAAAACAGTTCATCAAGTAAGAGTACAGTAGTACTATTTTATCATGGAAGCTTTTTTTTGTCAGAATTTTTCATTCACAGAAAGTATTGAGCAAATTATATTTCTTTGCCATAGAGAATTCAAAAGATGTTTTCCCCTCTGCTGATAATATGGTATTATTGTCAGAAACTAAGAAACCTCGACAGAAAGATGGCTCTACTATCTAACTACTATCAGAAACAATAGTTTGAGATCAATGACTTTAAAATTAAAACAACATATTCTTTTAGCTTTTGTTATTTAACTGGAATCTTTCTAACATTTCCGTACATGGACCAAATTATTTATTTACCTAGGAATACATTTTGCAAACAGTTTACCCTCAAGTCTTTTAGAGTAAGTTATGCTGCAGAAAATTAGATGTGTCCTGAGTAAAATAGTGTGATTTTTCAATGGATCTGATGGTAGATTGGTAACATCAGCTTTTAAAAAATTTTCCAAGGGAAATGCTTTGTGCTCTTTCCCTGCAGTGCTGAACTTTGAGGCTTAGTATATTTGTTTGCCCTTATGTTGGATGGAACTCACTCAGATCTGCTTTGAGAGGAAAATAATTCTTGGTTTAGACATTTCTCATTAGTCTCATTTACCTGAGTAAACTGAGTGTTTAATCACAAATTTTAGTTAAGATTCTTTATACAACAGAGTGGAATTTTAATGCTATTTCCAGCTACAAAGATCACAAAAGTATATAAAGCTGCTATAATTTGGTAAACAATATGGCCGTTTTACTCAAGTTTCAAAAACCTGGAACTTTTGTACAGAAAATTCATGTCCCTAGATAATCAAAATTTTATACCTAGACCAAGCCAGGTTATTGGGGCAGTGAACTTAGATGACAAGGTCCCTGAAATAATTGTTTTCACTGATTTTTTTTAAAAAATATACATTAAATATGTTGGAAAACAAAAGTAAATTTTTCTAAAACAAGCTAAAGGTATACGCTTTTTCTTTCAAATGAAATTATGCTTGTCATCTTCCACCGTATTGTTGAATAGCTTGCTTAAGTCTATAGGAACACACTAGTGATTTACACCCCAGAATTCTTAGCTTGAATAGCCTCAAAATGTGGTCAAAAATATTTCAACCAACATTGTTGAAATATACTAAGTTTGGAAAGATTTTTGAGAGTGACCACTGGCTTCATGATAATTATAGGTTAAAAGTATGTTGAGATTTTTTTCCATTAAAAAAAGTAGAATCATTTTTCTTCCTATGTGTTGTATTTGTAAGTGTTTCTTATTAGCTAGTATAACATGGCAGAATGACAAATTTCATAGGAATAGAGTAATGTATATCTTTATCACATATGCAGTCAAAAATAGCTTTTCTCATTTAAAGTGCTTTATACACACTAAATAATCCTTATGACCTTCCACTGAAGTAAGCATTTTAATCCTTATTATAGAGATGAGACACAGAAAGGTTTACTTACTTGCTTATTGATACATAAATGTAGAGGTGGAACTCGGATTAATCATCTATATTTGGTTCTTATTCATTCCTAAGGCGGCCTCATATAAACAGCCATTCTTAAGAATAGATTTAAGGATTAAAGAATTCTGTGTGTATGGTTATATCTTTTTCTTATTTTAGCAAAAGTTTAAGAACACAAATATGAATATTTTACTTAATCATTGAAATATAAATATGATTTCAGACAAACACCACAGGGCAACATCATGGTATGATGTATAGTCTCAAGTAGCAATTGCATATAAACATTACATACAATACCAGATTTATTTTTCTGTCTCTAAAACCTCATGATTTGTCCAAATTTATACTCTAAGAAGATTGTATAAAAGCTGATATTGTACAATAAATTTGAATTTAAAGCTAGCAATATTTATCTTTAGCTTTTTTGTTCAATTTATAGAAATCTAAATAAAAACTAAAGTTAAATTTATTTTCCTAATAAATTAGTTTCATATTACTGTAACTTTAAGTAATTATTTTTGTACTACAGCATTGCCTGCTGTCAAAAAAAATTAGGTTACCTGGGGATGAATATTCTCTAATGGGAAGATCACCAGACTGCAGTCGTGGGTCAGCCCAGTTTCTATTCTTAGAATCACCCAATAATGCCCAGTCTTAATCTTCTGCAAGACTTTTTAACAGGCTTCACTTTTGTTTCTTTAGTTGTAAAAAGAGAATTCAATTCAATTCAACACATATTTTGATGACTTACCAGCAAAGTAATATAAAAAATAATAAAGGGACACAAAAAACTAATAAGAGGGCATAGTCCTCCTTAAGAGACTAAGTATCCAATACAAAGACATTACGAAAACAACTATTCTGGTGAAATACATAAAACTTATAGAATTCAAAGAGTAATGATTACCTTCAGTAAGTGAGTTCAGAGATAATTTGCCTAAATGCAAAGTGGTTAAAGTGGCATTTAGATTTTTGAAGTGATAACGACATTGACTGGTAGAGTGATTAGAAGAATCTAGGTGGAGGAGACAACATGAGCCAAAAGCTCAGGAACCGACAATTGTAAGGCGTGTGGTGGTAGCGTGATGGTACATGGGGTAAAGAAAAATATTCTCGAACTAAATTGTGAGAGTCTTTAAAGATCAGGCTATGAGGTTTGAATTTTCTTTTGGGGGCAATGACTACACCTTGAATGTTTTAAAAGATAAATCTAGGTAATCATCTGCAACAGTTGCTGCTATTGGAAGATGCTCTCAGGCTGTTGTTATTGGTGGCTATGTGTGTGATGAGGTGGAAAATCTGAACTGGGACAATGGCAATGAGAATGAAATACTACACAGATTTATGTGTGTGTGTGTGTGTGTGTGTGTGTATGAATGTATATAATATATTAATAACATATATGTTCAAACTCCGAACCTTTCAACCCCTGAAATATATGGATTTACACATGTACATATACTATATATATATATATATATATGTATTTCAGAACTTGAATAGACAGGGATTGACAAATCACAGGATGAAGCTGGAATAGGGAGGAGACAATGTTACTTTACATTTATGTAAAGGATTTCTGAGACCATTCTGTAAAGCAATTCAAAACCCCTCAAAATAAAGGATTTCATGCAATTGTAAATTATGAATAATAATTTCAACTCATTTATGTGACAGTATGGGATGTTTTATTTTTGAGTAAGTTTTTTCTTTTCTGATCTAAGTTTATTGACTCATTTAATTCAGTCTTTCTGCTAAAGATTCTTGAGTTTTCTCTTGACCAGATATAATATGTCTGTCTGACATTTTAGAATGTCAAGTCATCATTTTTTATTGAGTGACTGACAATTTGATAAATTTCTGGATTATCATATATACATGTACAAATGTATCTGGCAGTCCACAAACACAAACTGATAAGACATTTTAAAGAGTAAGGAATTTTATTTTATTTAAAGAAAGTTCACTGACGCAGAAGCAAATGAGGCATTTGAGCCCTGCAGTAATAAGAACAATTCAATCTTTAAGGCTGAAGCTACAGTCAAAAATCTGTTGTTAAAACAATTTCTTTCCAAATAATGCCTGATTCTTTTGTATGTAGCATATATAACTACATATCTTAGTTGCATTGCTGTTAGCAATCATTTTGTTTACATCTGCCTTAGAGTGTTTTGTCCTTCGGGTAAAAACTTTATCATTTTATTTTCCACAGAATATTTAGGACAACCTTAGAATCAGATGAACACAGGAATTTTAAGGAACTCAAGTGGTCATCTATTTCAACTTCCTGGTCAGAAAATCTTTTTGTGATGATTTTGGTTTCTTATTCTTTTATTTATACTTGAAATTGGACAATGAGCTCACTTCTTTCCAAAGCAGCCCATCTCATCATTGTGCAGACCTCTGGATTTTTAGAAAGTTCATTATTCGACTGAGCTGGACGTTACTTCATTTTAACTCTTAAACATCAGCTCTTTGCTTTTTGAGAAACACAGGAGTTTAATTCTTCTTTGACATAACAGACTTTCAAATATTTGAGGACGGCTATCATGCCCTGTAAGAAAGTGAAAAGTACATATGAGTGGGATAAATGGTCAGGTTGATTGTATGTGCTCTGTGTTTATTTGTTTGCTTTCTAGCTAGAAATCCTCAGAAAAATGAGATACACTGTTTGTTGGAGAACTGTTTATCTTTTCCCACCACATTAATATGGGTTTGATTTTCCCTGTAAGATGATTTCTTTTTTTTTTTTTAAAGATTTTATTTTATTTGACAGAGAGATAGAGAGCACAAGTAAGCAGAGAGGCAGGCAGAGAGGGAGAAGCAGGCTCTCTGCTGAGCAGGGAGCCTGACGCGGGGCTTGATCCCAGGACCCCAGGATCATGACCTGAGCCGAAGGCAGCTGCTTAACCGACTGAGCCAGCCAGGCGCCCCATGAAATTTGGAGTATTTCAAATTCATTGTCATTATGGATTCTGTATAAATCTAATGAAAAGGAAAAGGGAAGATAGAAGATTGACTTCATCTAATAAGATGGTGATGTATCAGGATCAGGAAGTGGGGATAATAGTATATCATTTATGCCCTATGTATTAGTTTGCTTTGTGATTCTGGACTCAAAATACTGTTGTTCTAGCTCAGGGAGAACAAGAACAATAAAACAAACAACCTGATTAAAAAATGAGCAAAGGGCTCGGATAGACCTTTCTCTAAAGAAGATATACAAATGGCCAGTAAGGTCATGAGAAGATGCTCAGCATCACTAGTCATTAAGGAAATGCAAAACAATGAGATAACACTTCATACCCATTGGAATTGCTATTATCAAAAAAGCAAGCAAACCAACCAACAACAATAACAACAACATCAAAAACAGAAAATAGCAAGTGTTGGAGAGGATGTAGGGTAATTAGAACACTTGTGCATTGCTGCTGGAAAATGGAAAGTATTTTCCAAATTTACCACAGTATGAAAAGATATGGCATTACCTCAAAGAACTCAAGATAGAATTGCCGTATGATCCAGCAATGCCACTTTAAGGTGCATATCCAAAAGATATTCGTATGCCCATTTTCATAGCGGCATTATTTACATGAGCCAAAAGGTACAAGCAACTCCAGTATCTATCAATTTCTAAGCAAAATGTGGTATATAAATAAAATGAAATATTATTCAGCCTTAAGATGGAAGGAAATTCTGACACCTGCCACAACATGGATGAAACTTGAAGATATTATGCTAAGAGAAATAAGCCAGTCACAAAAGTACAAATATTTGTATGATTGTCTTAAATGAAGTTTCTAGAGTTGTCAAATTGATAGGAACAGAAAGTAGAATGGTAGTTGCCAAGGGTCGGGAAAGGGAAGGAATAGGGAATTACTGTTTAATGAGTACAGAGTTTCAGTAGGGGAATATGAAGAAGTTCTGGAGATGGATAATGGTTATAGTTGCCCAATAATGTGAGTGTACTTAATGCCACAGAACTGTACATTTAAAATTGTTAAAATGGAATATTTTAGGTTCTGTATATATTACCACAATTAAAAAAGAGAGAGAATCGTTTATTTCAGTGAAAACAGAAGTAATGCAAAGAGGAGAGTAATGAAAGTAAAGGAAATTCTGATAAAAGTGTGTGCGTGCATGCGTGTGCTTGTGTATGTGTCACATCCAACAATTTGTATAAATGATACTATAGTTGATTTGTGTCCTATCCTAATCTTATGATACATGGAGCATTAGAAATCAGAATAGTCATGAAAACGAATCAGGGATGCCTGGGTGGCTCAGTTGATTAAATGTCTTCTGACTCTTGATTTCAGCTTAGGTCATGATCTCAGGGTTGTAAATTGAGTTCTGAGTGGGGCTCTGCACTCAGCGGGGAGTCTGCCTGAGATTCTCTCTCTCCCTCTTCCTCTGCCTTCCCCACCCCTCCCCCTGCGCTCTCTCACTCTCTCAAATAAATAAATAAATCTTTAAAAAAATAAAACAATAATATTTAAAACTGTGGATTAGTCCAATGCACAATCTTGATAGTTCCATTTAATGGGTTTTGAAAAGTTGTCTTGAGCATTCTGAAAAAGGCTTGTCTTTATCGTGCAATAGGCCACTCTGGCCCTTTGTAATACTGCAGTCACTGTGAGCTATAACCCTTTGCCAACTCCTAAAGATGATCTGTAGATTTATATCTAGCCCTCTTTTGATATACTATGTTTTCTGTTATGCAGGTATTGCCTTTATCCTTGGATTGTATAAACTAAGGCAAAATTAGGTCAATTCTATTAGGAATAATTTTAAAAGTGGTATCTTTGAAACAGTTTTATTCAATGAGATACTCTTAGATGAATGTCAGAAAACTCACTTTTTTCTATCAGTGATGTGCATTTTGCTGTGGGGATTTATAATTTTATGAAACTGACGACTTGATTGCTTTGGGGAAATTCACATGCAGATTTTACCTTGAAGAGTCAAAAAGCATTGCTAAATGATGGATCAAGTGTAATGGGATTAAGGACTTTTTCCATCCTTTTTATATTAATTACCCATCCATAAAGAGAGAAACTAATCACCCTGTCCCTGACTAATGCTCTGTAGGCTTTTGATATCTGTTTGATGAAACTATCACAAAAGATAAAGCTGGAAAAATTATTTTCTACTTTAGATATGCATATAACACTAGAGTTGGCAGGATTTGAGTTTCTGAGACCAAATGAATATGAAGTGATGAGATGCCACCTCGCATAGAGAAGCAAAACGTAACAGCTATCTTTGATGTTAAACCTAAGTGTGACATGTATGTTTCTAAAACCAGAGTCTTACCGCCCATTAATCAGGCTCTGCAGACATAAAGCTGTGGCCACTTGAACTCTGGCTGAGAGAGGACATGTACGTACAGGATGGTGTGAGTTCATTCTCTATCCAGGGCAGGAGTCTGTGTATCCTGCTTAGGTCTAATAAGTCCTAGGAAATAAGAACTGCCTAAAATTTTATGTATGTATGTATGTATGTATGTATTTATTTATTTATTTATTTTTAAAGATTTTATTTATTTATTTGGGAGAGAGAGAATGAGAGATAGAGAGTACAAGAGGGAAGAGTGTCAGAGGGAGAAGCAGACTCCCTGATGAGCAGGGAGCCCGATGAAGGACTCAATCCAGGGACTCCAGGATCATGACCTGAGCCAAAGGCAGTCGCTTAACCAACTGAGCCACCCAGGCGCCCAAGAACTGCCTAAAATTTTAACCTAACAGGAATATTTGTTCATCTGTTGTGACTCACTTATAAATATATATATATATATACATATATATATACAATCATTTTATTTTTTTATATTTTAGTTATTCCATGTGCAAAATGATACTCGAAAACCACGTGGGGAGGAATATTCCATTAGCCATCCTGGTGTAGGGGGAGCTAATTTTTCCTCTATGTATATGAGCGAGTGGCCATCTACTTTAAAGCTATTATGTCTTAGTGTAATCTTGATTAGAGATTTAATATTAGAAATGCAAAATATTTGCCTGTATTCATGTTGAGAAATAAGTCTATAACCCTATATATAGTTAGCTACCATCTGGAAATGATAACAACAATTTTATGTAACACTAGGAGATATTATAAATAGAGAGGACAATTGTATTTCCTTCCATATATGCTAAGTGAGCATTAAATGTATGACTTTGGTTAATGTATATTTCAATGGCTTAAATTAAAACTTTTTACCTAAGAGGTAACAAATATATCCTAACGAATAGTTTTGTACTTTTCTTGAATTTCCATAGTTGCTAAATACTATATATGAGCTTTATGAAGGAATTTTAACACTTACATATAAATATTACTTGGAATAACACCTTGGAATAAGCTTCAGAGTATTAAAAAATTATTTGCTGAATTCTGTTCTTTACTATATCTTTGGGGAAAGTTTTTACCTAATAATTTGCTAAGCGTTATGTTATACATTTTTTAAAACGTGAAAATAGACAAATTTAGAAATTCTGGCAGTGGAGGCCTGTGTATTAACAATCTCTTAATTCTGGAGCTTTTGAATAAAAATTGCAGAAATTTGCAGATAATTTTATTTGCTTATGTTTAAATCCAGAGTTTAACTGTAAACAGGTCTCTTCAACAGACTATTATTGAAACAAATGAATTTAAAATGCTTAGCCTCGTTTCTGAACATTTAAATATTTCCTATTTGTATATATTTAGTCATTCTTAAGTTAACAAAAAGCTATAAAAATCTGAGTCTACTTAAACCTCAGATAACTAATTTACTTCTGAAAGTTCTCTTGAGAATAAAAAAGCTGTGATAACTTTACTTTCACAAAAGGAATATAACACCTATTTTACCATTTATACTTGGAATGCTACATTTGAATAAAAGTATAATTTAAAATTAATTAAAATCAATTTAAGATACATGTGGATTAAAAACATTTTTACTAATTTCAAAACAAGTCAATTAAAATATACAACATACTTCCATGACTGAAAAAAGGAAATCAATACAATTATTTTTCCTGATTATTCAGTTATTACTAATGTGTAAGTAAGCTCTGAAAATGCAGTGATGCATTATCTACTTATGAAAGTGTGTGAATAACCTCTCCATATAAGGCAGAGATGTGTAAATACTTACCTTTGTTCTTTTTTTAATTTCTCTTTATGCTTTACTCATTGTCTTTCAATTGACCCTATAAGCTGCAGTAAACAACATGCTCTACATCAGCATCCTTTCCTTTCTAGATGTTGCTTCTAATGAGTGGGCAGGGAACATACATATTCAAACTTGTGCAAATTTAGTAAAATTAAGAAAAAAAGTGTGTAATAATATGGTGTCCTATAAAAGCATATAAAATTACTACATGGTTTTATAACAACTATTCTGTCTGAAGGTTTTTTTTTTTGTTACTTTTGTTTGTTTCCCTTCTTGCATTTGTGATATATAATATAAATTGCTTTTTAAAACATTAATGCAAGATCCATGCCAAAAATGTACTCTTCTACATAATTTCTGTTCTCTAAGTTTTCTGAATATATAGTATCTAGGGCCATACTAGGATAGAATTTTTTAATAATAAATTATGAGTAGTAGAAAATATTTAGAATGAGATACTGTCCATTTCAAATCTATATACTGAAGTGTTTAGAGGATGGTTTTTGGATAGATTGCTTCCACATAGGCCTAGGAATTGACAACACATGGACAATATATGGTCAAATATATGAAATTACACCAAGTGATCGAATATATGTAATACAACCTAAAACGCAAAAGTAAATTTGGTTTATATTTTGAATATATACTACTAAACCAGCCATCTTACTGTTTATGTTTAGATTATATTTTTCATTCAATAGGATGTTAAAATGACAAATTGTACAAATTCAACTTCATTCATTTGAGAGGATTACTTTAGTACTTTGTTCACATTTATAATCCTACAAATATTTACTGAGCGCTTACTCAATGCAAAGCCATAATGTGGGCACTAGGGATACAGAAGTGTACAAAATACAGGGCTGATAAGACAGAAAAGTACATAAGAAAGATTTACTGATATGATAATATGTGGTAAAATATCTTTTTTATCTTGCATTCTATCTAGCTGGGCAGGCAGAAAAAAAAGTAAGTACAATATAGAGTATGTTAAGTGCCTCGTTGAGAAGATGACTTTTGATACCTGAAAGAAGCATAGAATTAGAAAAGATTTTTTCAGGCTGAGAAAAGGAGAAAAAGCCTACCTTATTTTTTCTCACTTGTCCACCTCTAAACAGTTAGATGTTATTTTTCTCTTAATTTAAATGTTTAGTTTATTGCTGTTTATAATTCACAAAGTTCTACAGGATTCTAAAGTACTATTAGAAAGCACTCCTCATATGACAAAGCTTGAAGAGAGACTGGATTGGAACAAAATCTATGAGACAGAGAGAGACTCACAGAGAGAGAGAGATTGACCAATCAATTGAGATCATGATAAAATGATCTCAAAAGCCGGAAAGAGTCAAAGGCCAACATTGGGCAATATCTGTATAAAAATTTTAGGAACTGATAAATGTAAACTGTTCTAAGAATAAAGAATGAGAATACAATTTAGGCTTCTAATATATAGTGCTATTTTTTCTGTGTTAATCAACTTTTTATTTATTATCCAGTAATTCTTGAAATGTAATCCAGAAGAAGATTTTAGTATTAAGGTAGTGAGAAATCCTTAGGGAATTTGTGATACTATTACTTCCAGGGTGTAAGTGATTAGCTCCTAACAGAGAATGTGATAGAAAAATTTCATGGGATTATGTGGTGGCAAAAAAGAGGACCTATGATTCATCTCAGGAGTTTGTGCATAAGATGCACAGTAACTGAACAAATAGACCAAAAATGTCCTTGAAGGCTTAAATGAATACAGCAACTCTGAATAGAAAAATTGCCTGATAATCTAGGAATAATCTGATGACAGTTTTATGAAGGCAAAGTAGAATATGCATACAAATGAGCATGCCACATCCATTTAGAAAGTCAAATAAATTGATATTTATAAGGCTGAAATGCAACTGTTTTTTTTTAAACAAAGTTCTCCAGAGAAACACATTTCATGGTTCTTTAATTCATGCATTCAATTAATCAATAAAAATCTGTCAACTAGATGGGAGGTAATTCCTCCATTTTGGCAAATAAGGTAAAAAAGATGAGTAAGATCCGTCCATATACTGGAGCTTACCTTTCATTCAGATGAAAAAAATTGAACAATTATATTAATAATAAGTAAATTAAATAATACCTATATGTACATAATATATATTCTTAGCTAGATAATATATCAATATTACTAGGAAATAAAATGGTAAACTGAATGCTAAGTTAATGTCAGATTTATAGGGAGAAACAGGGTATATATACATAGCTTCAAGTGTCCCCCCCCAAGTACTTATTAATTGTAGTACTGTTAACATATATCCACAATTCTTTGACACTACTTCCTTCAAGATGATAAGCTTAATTCTCCTCCTCTTCAGTGAGATATGGATCTAGTGACTGACTTCTAATGGAGTCTAGAAAATGAAAAATAATAACCTTATGCTGGAGAAACCTGGCAGATACTACCTTAACCAAGACATGCAAATTACCAGTAATGTCACATTGGTATCTGTAGCTGATAACATGATATGTTAGGAAAGGAATTTGTCCTTTGTAGTATTCTACCCTAAAATCCATAACCCCATCTAATCATAAGAAAACATTAGGTGATCCCAAATTGAGGAACATTCTACAAAATACCTGACTATTACTCTTCAAAAGTGTCAATGACAAGGAATCACAGATTGTAAGAGACTAAAGAGATATGGCAAATAACTGCAACAGGGTATATTGACTTGGACGCAAGAATACAAAATTTAATTTTGAATAATGTAACTATCATTACATAAGATTTAACATTAGGAGAAACTGGAATAAGACTATATGGAGCTCTCTATACTATGACTGCACCTCTCTTGCAAACCTAAAATTATGTTAAAATAAAACATTTTTAAAATGAAAGATTAAAAATACCAATTGTTCTTAGTTAAATGCTTTAAAAACCTTGATTATCTGTATATTTTTCTTGTAAAGCTCTCATTCTTAATCTGCAATGGAAATTTATCTTTCCCCAATAAATCTTATAAGTATTATTTGCTATTTAGAAATCATTTTATTTTAATTTTGGTGTCTCATGTTTAGACTGTATCATTAATTCTCATGCCCCCCCAATCAAGTGAATACAATTCAATTATGTAAAGTGTTATATGAAAATGGCTTTAAAAAGTACGCTATGTATAATTGCAATTTACACAAGATGCGCTCTGAATCCTCCTATCCAGATGATGTAAACAAAAATGATACTCTCAAATTAATACTTAGCTTTTCAGAGATTGCATCAGTGATGCTGGGGAAGGATTAAGGCATTAGAGGCTAAAATCTGTCAAGTGTGGTTATGGATCTGAGATTCACTTACTGAACCATGAACATACTTTTATTATTTTCCATGAAAAATTCACTTCTATAAATGAATGCTGCATGTAATTATTAATACCAACAAAGATAAAAATAGAGCATGTTTGTGCAATACATTCTGTTGTTCTTGTTTGTAATTGTGGTCCTGAAATATTATCCTAGGAGAAAGCATGATGGGATAATATCTTCTCCAAATTTATTTAAAGATTTCACAAAGAAAAAAATAACAAGAAATATGTTCCATTTCTTTTTTTTAAAGATTTTATTTATTTATTTGAGAGAGAGAATGAGATAGAGAGACAGCATGAGAGGGGAGAGGGTCAGAGGGAGAAGCAGACTCCCTGCCGAGCAGGGAGCCCGATGCGGGACCGATGCGGGACCCGATCCGAAGGCAGTCGCTTAACCAACTGAGCCACCCAGGCGCCCACAATATGTTCCATTTCAATGTATTATGTAGCTGGGTTCTGGGAGAAGCCAGATGCACAGTAATTTCCATTCCTGAGACACTTTCTAACTTGCTGATGATTACCCCAATCCCACAAGTGCCTTCAAAAAGCTCTTTCTGCTGAGACAGCTATTTGAATTAATGGTTATTTTGTGTATGTTTAGATTTGAAGATAATAAACCAATCTCTTCATAAATTTTACTATTTCTTATAAAGTTGAACTATATCATGCCTTATGAAAAGAGTAATATTTACTTGTTAGATTTTAATACTACCTTATAGTCTATAGATTGCAAAGTCCATAATGTGAGGCTCAATTTGCAGAACACCGTTTCAAAATAAGGAATGGGGTATTTTTCTTATTATTGTCACAGTGATGATACAGTAAGAGAGTATTACAACTTAATGCAATCGATTTAATAAGCATTTACCGATTGAGACCTGCATTTTAGAAAGTGAAGCCTCTGCCTTTATACATAAAGTAATAGATGAGTTAAAATATATCTTAGCTGGGAAAAGAGGTATGAGAATAAAGAATAAAAATAGAAAAAAAAATAGATGTTTTGCTGTTTAAATGACAGGATACAAATAAAACCATAAGTAGGCAATCAGAGGGTTAAGGGGTGAATTGAGAAAGTAAAATGTTGCAGAAGTCAAGCAATGGAAATTATTTAAGATATATGTGTGAGAGGCAAACACCAGCATGGATATTGATAAAGTTAAGACCTAAGAAAGGTATTTGGATTTTTGATTGAGAGACTATGAATGACCTTTGGTACAAGAGTTTCAATAGATCTGTGAGCATGTTTCCTAATGGTTAAGAAGCCAGTTAGCTTGGCAAGAAATGCAGGTGTAGGCAAGTCTTTTGGAAAGTGGGGTAATTAAGAAAAGGATAGTTCTCTTAATGCCAGCAGTCTTTACCTACAGATTGCCTTTCAAGGCTGAGAAATGACCGCATACACTATTTGATTGTTTTTTTCTCTTTTTGTAATGAAAATATGCCAGCGTGTTTTTTGTTTCATTTTGCTTACTATTTCCAGTTCTTCAAAGATTGTTAAATTTCTACTTTGTGCAAATTATAGTCTTAGCCACTGTGGTGTTGCTAAATAAACAAGATATGTTTCCTCTTAGAAAAATACTATGTTTAAAAGGTATTTGAGATATAACAGCAAAAAGTATAGTGTAAAGAAGACCATGCTCTTAAAAAAAAAAAAAAACTGAACGTAAAATAATTTCTTACAAGCACTTAGGAGGGGAAAACATCTCGAAAACTTGGTTGAAGTCAGATTGGTAAGAGCTTTTAATGCCATGCTGTAGAAAATGAAGTTTATTGTGTAGGCAATAAGTGCACCATTTGTGGTTGTAATCAACCCTTATTCTTATGGGAATGCAGAGTATTAAAGATTGGATCAGTCAAGGTAAACATCCTAGACTGCAGTTCTTCACTACCAGGTGGATGAGCTCCATTCAGCGCTTTGGCGGTTTAAACTAAGGGAAAACCGGCGCTTTTGTGGTATCTTCAGTAGTACTCTCTGACAGACTCAGCACGTTGACTTTGAAACAACCTTAAAAAGTGCCAAAGCAGTAAGTCTCCTATATGAGAAACATAACTGGCTCCAAGAAGGATGACAGGTAGGGGATTATTTTTGACATCCCAAGAGAATGTAGTGGGAGTACTCTTATGAATCTCAAGGTGGGAGAAAAGAACCCACAAGGGTTCTCTAGAGAAGATGCTCTATCTTTTTTTTTTTTTTTTTTTTTTGGCTAGGTTAAATCTGGAGACAGTTCCCAGCGGTACTATGACTAATGTTCTTGGAAGGAATCATCTGTATATTGATCCAAATAAAGAATAATTATTTTAAAATTGGCATCTAACTACTTTCTGCTCCTCCAGAGAAAAAGAGGAAAGTGTGGTGGTCCTTATTGGAAATAGGAGAATGTTATCCCAAACACTTAATAATCTTTTGTATTATCTAAATTTTGATATAAACCAGGAGTAATTACAATATAATAAATTATGTTAAAAAAGAAAAAAAAAAGAAGATAGTAGGAAGGGAAAAATGAACGGGGGGAAATCGGAGGGGGAGACGAACCATGAGAGAATATGGACTCTGAGAAACAAACTGAAGGTTCTAGAGGGGAGGGGGGTGGGGGGATGGGTTAGCCTGGTGATGGGTATTAAAGAGGGCACGTACTGAATGGAGCACTGGGTGTTATACACAAACAATGAATCATGGAACACTACATCAAAAACTAATGATGCAATGTATGGGGATTAACATAACATAATAAAATAAAATTTTAAAAAATATGCTATTTTTCTTATAATATGCAGTGTAAACCCTTAACCCATTTAACATTTTGAAAGGTAAATTCGCATTATCAATATGAGTATGTAAATAAGCTTATTTATAATAGTAATATATGACATATTTAGACATACCATGACTATTCTGTACATTCCTCCCCTAGTTATAATGCTGATATTTTCTTGGCAAAATGAAAACGGAACACAGTACTCTTATTTTTGTCTGATGGAACATGAATTTCCTCTACAATGGAGCCTCTGAGGATTTGGTAAGAGCAGTTGAAGAGCTGTGAACTGCACTTAAGCATCTTTAAAATAAAAGTCTTTAATAAATGGGAGCCATTTGCTTCCAGTTGCTCTTAAGGATAGCAGCCCTCAAGGGGAGAAAATACAAAAATGAATGGATGCTTAATAAATGTTTGTTGAATTGAATTGAGTAAGTAATTGATTATTCTTCAACCACAAAAGACATTCTGGAGCTTTTAGAAGGAAGGTATTATGGCAATTTAGTTTGATCTATGTAACATTTATTAGAGTGCCCAGTAGGTAAAGGTCTTGCTATGGTAAGACTGCATGCCTCAGAATGGGATTTGATAGGACACAGGTATTTGAATATGGTTGCAGGGACATAGTTGCTGGCAATATAGAAGATTTATAATTTTTTTAAAATTCATTTAAGAGAGAAAGCACGCACAAGTGAGCATGAGCAGGGGGAGGGGCAGAGGGAGAGGGAGAAAAGCAGACTCCCTGCTGAGTGCAGAGCCCAAGGATGTGGGGCTTGATCCCAGGACCCTGAGATCATGACGTGAGCTGAAATCAAAAGTCAGATGCTTAACCAACTGAGCCTCCTGGGCACCCCAGAAGATTTTTAAAAGTACCTTCTTAAATTAGAATAAAAGGAGATGGCAGTTGCTGATACCTAATAAATCCTTAGATTTGTTATGAATATTATTTTTTCTCTTTCCCTTTGAGGGTGGGAAATGAGACAAATCCACAGAAATTCTTGAAATCAGACTTGAATTTGAAAAGAAAATGAGAATACTTCACAATCTAAAGTCCAGCAACTAACAAGCAGATAATATAATGACTTTAGCAAACTCCCCCCATCCTTTTTTTTTTTTTTGATTGAGAATTTTTATTACTTCTATGTACAGAAAATTCAACAGCATACACTTAGCCCAGTTTGGTGGCCAGCGCTTTAGCTTTGCCTTTTCTGGCTTGGCAATGTAAGCCACCAACTTTGGACCAGGATGTTTCCTCTGTGGTGACAGTGGATCTCATCATCTCTGTCATTGTAATTGATCCTGATAGCTTCCACCAGTTTAGCCAGAGCTCCTTTGTCTTCCAAGGTGACTTGTGTGAAGGCAACAGGGTGCAGGTCTTCCTCTCCACCAGACTCCCCAGCCTGGCCTTCCCCTTGATAGTGAGGTTAGGGAACCCCCATTTTACCACACAGAGCACCCAGGAAGACAACCAGCTCAGTGGGATCCGCCTCATGCACAATTACTTACCAGCTGCTCTTTCTTCTTTTCCACCAAGGTGACGACAGTATTAAGGCCAGCTTGAAGGACAGGTGGCCTCTTAGTGGGGACATCCCCTTTGCCAGAAGCTTTCTTCTTAGTCCAAGCCAACAATCTCTGCTTCTTCTCTTGCTTTGTCTCTGGTCTGTATTTGTGGACCAGCTGAAGCAGCTGAGTAGCTGTTTGGTGGTTTAGGCCTGGGTAAACTGGTTAATCAGAGCGGGGAAGCAGTTTTAGATGTTTATGGAGAATAGCCCTTTGCCTCTGTAACCAGATATAGAGGGGCCATTTGACAAAGCAGGTGAGAGGTCCCCTTTGGGTTAGATGTTCTGTCCAATGCCAAAATTCTTGGTCCTTTTCTCACGCAGGGGATGGACCACCTTTTTGGCCTCCTGCTTCTCCACGATAGCAGGGCAGGATCATCTTCCCCTTCACCTCTTTCCTTTCAACATCTTGGTTGCCTGGAGGAGAGAGTACAAACCCCCTTTTTAAAAATCTTCAATTAAAAAAAAATCCTAATAAGAAGAATAATTGGTAGATACATTACTACCTCCAGGCTAGTTCTTTCATTATATTTATCATAATTTACATCTTTACATGGTTTAATGGCTGCCCTCAGAAACATGTACGGCAATGCTTCTCAACCATAGCATAATTAAGATTTGGGGCTGGATCTTCCTTCTTTGGAAGACACTCTTGTTCCTCTTAGGATGTTAGCAGCATTCCTGGCCCATACACACCTGGAAGCAGTAGTAGACCCTCCGTAGTCCTGACAATCAAAACTGTCTCCAGATGGCACCAATGGCTCCTAAGGGACACCAACCAGGCTAACTAATAAATTACATGTATGTAGATCTGTGTTTATACTGTAGAGCTAAAAGGACTGATAATTTCTATGAGTATATTTAAGGAAGATGAGCTTTCTTTGCTTTATTGTATTTTGAAAAGTTAAATTGTTATTGTGTTAGTATTTGTTGAATGACTACTATATGGGGTGTCTTTTATGTTCTTATAAAATAATGCAAGTGCGTTTACAAGGACAACAATTAAATGTAAGGCACTGAACTAGAGTCTTTATATGCATTCTTTAATTCTAAAAAAAAAGTGTATATGGAATGTACATCTCACAGTTAAAGAAATTAGTATTCTGGGAACTTATGTTGTCTAAGTTCACACAGCTAAAACCCAAAGTCAGCTCCTTATTAAAACAGATAGCTTTTCTTTGTAGTACAGTGAAATTGCACGGCTTGGCAAATTGGAAGAAAATATTCATATCTATGTTTTATAGGCCACCAACATAATATTTAAACCTGCTATTGTTTTAAAGATTTCCCAATAGTTTGAGACTTTCTATTCATCAAAATTTTAAAACAATGTAATATTAATAATTTTTTCCAAACATTTTTTAAGTTCCTTTTGAGAGTTTTTCCAATAATAAAACTCAGATACAAAATAGAAATGTCCCATCATATATTTTAAGAACCTCTTTACTAAAACTATATTAAATTTATTTGAAGGAAATTATTAGATTATATTATTCATTTGTAATTTTGTTTCTTTGTCATTTAATAAATGCTTAACATGCTGAATTATGAACCTTCTCTTGCCTGCAAGAGCCAAGGTAAATTACAATTGGCAGCTCTGTAAGGGAGTCTAAATTATTTTCTTTCATGAGTAATATGAAAAATTGAGGTATAATTGATGTTGATTAAAAACCAATGTAGATTTTTATAAGTACAGAGATAGAAACTCTTGTCTAAAAATATAATAGTTGAAAAAAGTCATTTTAGTGGATTTTTAAAAAGCATAAATATATCCCTTCACCATATCTCTGCAGACCTTTAGGCTTTTTTGGAGTATTTTTTATAGATATATAAAGTAATTGTCATATTTCATTCAAATAACATGCACTTTTTTTTTTTACATTTTAACATATCTGTATGGTGAAACATCTTAAAATCCCTAGTGTAGCAGAGTTAAATTGGTGGTATTTTTCTCTGACATAAAATAATGATGCGAGTTACAATTGATGTTTATATTCAATAATTTATAAAATTTAATGAGATATTTCAAAACACATCAATGCTTAAAATTTTGATTCTAGAAATTTTAATTAATATGTTAAATAGTTTAGATAATGACATTAAGTGCTAATTATAATCTCTATTGGCTATGATTTAATTTCTAAAGCAGAAGCCTCTGAAAGACACATATTTCTAAAATATTTTCAGCATAACTGTTCTTTGCTGTCATTTAAAAAATTATCTGTCCTTTGTTTTTGTCTTAATGTTATGTGTATGCACAAACCATTTTGAAAGATAGCTGATAAACCTTTTCAGAAATGCATGTTTAAGTAACCACAAAATTACTATGTATCTATCAGATAGGTTTATCAGTTCCAATTGTGGGTTTTGGTTCACTGTAAGTACACAAAATATATTTGTTAAAATATGAGAATAATTTTACAAAGGTATGATTACTTTTGTATTTGCTCAGGATATTTTTGGCTGATTGTTTTTTTTTATAATATAGGTACAAAAATTTATTATATTGTTATATAGTTCATATAGTCAGATTTTATTTTCAGAATAGATGGAATTCAACATGTGTATTTCTTTTTTTCATGTTTGTATGCTCATAAAAATATCCTGTACATGTCAATCAATATAACCTAGTTTGAGCAGAAATATCATTGTAGGATTACATTTGGTTATCTTTTTCTAAGCATGAAAAGCCCTTGATATTATATCTTTTAAGCAAGTATTTTAAAAATGAAGAGTAAATAGACAAGGGTTTTGAAGTTTGCATCTGTTGATGCAGAAAGTTAGCTATTAATATTACATATATTCAAACTAATCACAATTTATGGAATTAAATGTAAGTGAAACCATGTAGAATGGCATTTCATGCTTTTGGTTTCCTGTGACTTGAAAGGGAGTTGTTTTTCTCTGACAGATTACAGAGGATTTGATTTCAACCTTCCATTCCTCAAATGTATGTTGAAAGTTTTTTTCTTTTTCTAAGTTACAAGTGGAAGACCCTGAACCTTGAATAAATAATTTTGCATCTCATAATCTAAAGCTAAAATGAATGAGGGATTCGAAACAATTATTTAGGTAATTTAAGTTCCAATCAGTAGCTCATTTTGATAGAAAAAAAAATCTATTATGTTTATCAAGAGAACACATTAATAAACTGATATGCATTTATGTTCTCAAATAAACAGTGTACAACACTTGTTAGGTATTACTTTGTCCTCCGGAAGCTTACTATTTTAACAGCAAATGCATGTATGTGCATAGGCATAGAGAACTCTGGGTAAATTAAGTAAATGATGGTAGATTTGAAACAACAAACATTTACTTTCTCATAATTTCTGTGAGTCAGGAATCTAGACAAGCCTTAGCTAGGAACCCTGGTTCAAAGCCTCTCCCAAAGCTGTAATCAAGGTGGAGATTGGGGCTATAGCCATCTCAAGGCTTAACTGAGGTCCATGTCCAAACTCACTCTCTCACTTGACATTTGGCACACACCAGGTCCTTGATGACTCTGTCTAGAGATACCAATTCTCTATTGGGCAGTTCACACATGGCAGCTGATTTCCCTCAGCAAAAGCAAAAGAGAGCCCGAGAGAGTGAGCAAGACAAAAGCCAGAATCTTTTGTAACCTAATCTTGGAAGTGACATCCTATTACTTTTATTATATTGTATTCTTTAGAAATGAGTCCTTAGGTCCAGACCACACTCAAAAGGAGAGGATTACAAAAAGGTATGAATATTCAAAGGCAAGGATCACTGGGGTCATTTTAGAGGTTGCCTACCACAGCACCACCAGTTCTCTGTAGGATTCCTGCTCCCTTCTAAAGCTAAAGTTTTTCTTCTTTTTTTTTTTTTTTTGTGGTTATGCACTTTTTCCCCCTTCATCAATTTCTTTCATTTTCTGCTTTCACCACATCTTTTTTTTTCTATCTCTTGTGAAGCATTATAACCACTCTTCTCAATCATCTTAAACACAAAACTTCACAGGCACATTTCGTGTGTTGAAATTTGTACTGTTCGCTTTATGCAAAGTGTTGTATCTGAATGCCATGGCTGTGCTGTGATTGGATTTAAAATGAATTAAGGAAATTAATAAGTGAACTTTGCCCATGAAATTATATTATTCCCAAACTCAGACAAAATCAGTGGCTGCAGAAATTTAAAAGAAAGGTGATAATTTTGAGTAGGGCATTTTTAGAGAGGGCAGAGAACAAGAATTGGTGGGAGAGTATTGAGCAAATTAATGTACGGCAGATCTGAATCACCGAATGTAACAAGGGAATGTGCCCTCCTATGTGCTGCCATCCTCAACTTGTAGAATGCAGTGATTATTATTTCTTACCGACTTCCATAAGTTTTAATTTCCCCTGATGAACTAGGATTTATTGTTCTCATAAAGTTTTCTTAATAAACGCAATGAGATTGGTAACTGCGCAATTAATTAGTCAAGCACATATAAAATCCCTAGTGTTTATTTAACTTGATCTTTAAAAAAGAGTCAAAAGACAGATATGTAAAGAGCTAAAATGTGTAGGAACCATTTTTTTATTTCAAATTTTATTTTTAGTAAAGGGAAATGTATAGGTTATGCTTTGTAATCAGTGTAGATAAATGATATTTTATGGGCAAAATATATCTAAACAAATAGAGGTCCTTAGAACGTTTATAGGCCAGGAAGCTAATAATTATCTTTGTAAAATTAATAGCTACATGAAGTTACATTCTTCTAGAATTACCTACTACTTTCCTACATAACCTAATGCAAACTCTTGCTCTGTCTCACATTGTCTTTGACTCATATACTTTTAGATAGATCATACCTTATTTTTGAGTCACTAACAGCAAGCAATTCACTTTTACAATGAATACACACATTGCTGATTAATAATCTTATTATAGATTAAGTATAACGGTAGCAAATATTTATTATTAACTATGTGACAGAAACTTTTCTTAGTGCCTCAGAATATTAATGTATTTAATCTTTAGTACAATGTTTTGACAAAAATACTCTTTAAAATCCCCATTTTTCAAGTGAGAAAACTGAGAGACCAGCAAGTCATTTGCCCACAACTGGACCATGAACCGATAAACTTTGGTTCCATATTTGTGCTTTAAGTTGACTGTAGTTTAATTACATCATAGGATCTGATAAAAACCAATGGCCCTGAATGAAAGCACCATAAGGGCAGAGGTTTTGTTTCACACTCCACGATATGTCCAAATAGTTGTTGAGTGAATGAATGAGTGAATACATGAATGTATAAATATGTTACACGACTAACCGGGGTATAAGGTGTTACTAAATTCTGAAAGCCTAAATGATGATTCATTTTCCCAAACACTAGTCATCAGAAACACTGTTTTGTTAATTCCAGAGGTGTTTATCTGGAACTAATGGAAAACCTGAGATCTCTGGAAGGTTTCCACATTCAGGGTCAATAGATGCCTGGTAAAGGAGAGCTACTTCTTTATAGAGAATCAGATGAAGCAGCTATTTTTCACTAACTACACGAAGCCCATCTAACTTTGTTGTCACAATGTCTCATAAATGCAATTGTTCATATAAAAGAGAATTTTACGTGTAAAATGATATATTTATTGACAGCTTATAATAAATCATTCATAATAAGAGAAAAATGCATCCCATGGTGGAGCATAAGAACAGAAGTTAGAGGTCCATCAAATCAACTTCAGGGTGTGCTAGATGGCACAATTACAACACACAAAATTGAATCTTCAAGATCTGAAGTAGTTTTTTTGTTGTTGTTCCAATGTATAGTTTATTTTTAAAGAACATTTGTTAATTTCTAGAAACATATAGAATGGGAATTCCACCCTGCTCTGGGGATGGAGATTGAAAATAGCATCAGGGGCTGTAAGACCAGTGTCCTCTCAGTTTGTGCCAATAACGCACCTCGGGCTTACTTAAATAGACTGTGTTGGCAAAGCAAGTCAGTGGCAGAGCTGAAGTTCAGCATTGTCCTATAGAAATGCTGGATCTTTCTCTTCATTTGTTTCATGGCTGGGGTGTTACATTTAATCTTGAAGGTCATCTGTTTCAGAATCTTATCTGTGAGGTAATGGAGCCAGAGCACATTATTATAAGGGTGATATTCACCCCAGCAGTTGTTGTTCTTCTTCCTCATTAGCCTGTAGATCTCAAACTGGTAGTCACCTTCACCTGTAAATAGGTCCTCATCCATGGAAATGTCACAGAACACCACAATCCCATCCCACTCCAACCGTGACAGTGTGTAGTCAATGATATTGACATGCACTCCCGGGTGGGGATAGTGCTTGTCTTCCTATTGAGGGTATAGTGGAGCTCTTTGAGGCTGGTTTTCTTTAAGAGCACGTTCCCCCAGTGTAAGTCTCGGTGCTCAAAGTGCAGTGACGCCTCTGCCACTTGACACTTCTTGCTCAACTTTTAAACAGAAGTCTTTTAGAATTCAATTATTTGGTAAAAACAGCACTTATCTTCCCATTTTTCTCAAGAGTGTATTTCCAGATGTCCTGTCGACATTAAAATAAACTCGTTCAGGAAATTCCAATTTTTTTTTTTTTTATTGTTCTCCTTGGGTGTTGACAAGAGCTCATCCTCCTTAGTCATCACAAAGAGAACACACTGAACGCCCGGCATGTGCTAAATGCCTTGCTGCATGCCATTTGGGTTGCCAAGAAATAGAGGAGTAGGAAGGAACCCCAAACAGCTTTAAAAGTGGAAATATATCGAAAGTTTCAAAATAAGTGTGTACATGTTTTAAAAAGCAAAAAAGTGGAGACTAATGTGGATGGGAAAAGGTGGAAATATTTGTGAAGGAGATGGGAAATATAACTTTTATCATGCGCTTAACATGCTGATAGGACTGACATGAAGCAGGAGAAAAGGTGGAAAGAAAAGTGGCCAGTAGGTAACCATAGGTTCTAACTTACTATGAGGTTCATTTTGGAGAACAGACAGTTAAGACTGGTCTTTTTCTGAGGGTTGTAAAAAGAGCCAATTTGACTTAGATGTGTTAAGACAACAGAGAACCCCTGTCAGTTCTTTTAAGATGAAGACAGCATTAAGGAGCTTAGTCTGGCCGGATAATGAATGATGGATTGTTAAGCAGTACAGTTAGATGGAGAAACTCTCTGGAAAGGGAGATGCTTCAGACTTTCATGGTCAAAGTAAGGAGGGTTTGAGGTTCCAGAAATTATGACAGTGTAAATAAAGAAGTACGGCCATACCTCCAGGAAACTTGATATAGCAAAACAAGTATTAAAATACCAGATATATTTGGTAGAGATGAGACATATTCTGTAGGATACAGGACTTTGTAAATTAGCTGTACGACTCCATTTTTTTTTAACTGGATAATTAGAGGAAGGATGGTGTATCAAGGGTAGGAAAGCTCCTTTTCCCTGTTTCAGTGTACACTTTTATGCTGGTGGTGCTAGATTTTTTAGCAGAAGACCTATCCATAATAATGGTCAAAGTTTATTTGACAGTTTGTACTTTGCTATACTAGACAAAGAATTTATACTTTTCTCCAAAATCTGCTTCCCCTTACATGATAGAATTTCCTGATATCTCATCCACCTTGTTTCAACAAAAGAATTTATCCACGATTGCTATTATTCCCATGTTTCTCTCAAACACTAGTATCCCTGCTCCACAACCCTCCATTGCATTGCCGCTTTCCTTGTCTGGACCCTCACTCTTTCTAACCTAGACTAATACAGTAATACGGTAGCTCTCTGACCTCCTTCCTCACTTCCAGGCTTTTCCCACTCCAGCACATTCTCCAATTGCTGTGATGTATCTTCCTATGTCACAGATCTGATTATGCTACACCTAGCTTAAAAAATTTGTCACCCTCTTGTCCATAGAATGATTCCCAATTCCCTAGGGACATAAAATGTTTTTTTTTAACATTTCATACCTTCAACACATGCATTCACTGAACACCTAAAATCTGCCACACACTGGGTATGAGAGCTCTGGAAAGCAAAAGTTGACATTGAATCTACCCCCATGGAACCTAAAATACAGCAGAGGACAGATACTAATCAAATAATTACACCAAAAATGTAAAATTGCAGTTGTATAAAGTATTGATGAGGAGTCTGTGAGATCATATAATAGAGATTTTACCCAATCAAGGAGGTCAGAGAAGACTACCTATGGAAGTAGTCCAGGGACTAATATCTGGAGGATAGGTCGGTGAAAGGAGGGAGTACTAGGGTTATCATAAAGTAGGCTTCCAGGGGGAAGAGCACTTGCAAAGCCCTGCTGCAGGCAGAAATATGCCAAGTGGGAGGGACTTCAGAATTTTCATTTAGTTTGGACCAGAGACACGGGGGGGCAGAATCTCACAAAATAAGGCTCAGGAAAGGAGAATAGAACACACAGGATTTTGTAGACTAGTGATTTTATACTGAATCATTGGGGAACTTATGAGAGGCTTTATGTAGGAGGGTGGTATGATCAGAAATGCATTTAGGAAAGAGCAAGTATGGTGGGTGGGCAGGGAATAATCAATCTGGGCAAAGCATGTAAGCCGTTGAGTGTTTTGCTAGGACAGACGTGATGACAATGGTGATCTTGAAGATCTAAAAAGAAAGAAGTTATTGTCTGATGACTGAAATGTGATGCCTATATTTAACTTTGGTGTGGAATGAAAAAAGAATATAAACAGTAGAAATAAGGATTAAAAAATAAGGAGACAAAATGAAGAGGATTAGGAGGCTAGAATTTCATAGAGATCTATGAAAGAAAGAAATCTATGCTTGTTATGGAACTTTTAGAATTGTCATGCATTAGAACCATCATGCTTGCTACCTACGAATCAGTTTTTTCAGCAGCTTTGCCATACAGTTTAAGAAGCTATGTGATCCCAGTTTTCCAGGAGGCATCATATTGCATTTTCTTGAAGTTTCATCTGAGAACTACCTGCATTGGCATCATCAAACATAAATTAAAATATCTTGAGGACAGGAACAGACCCCAGTTTCTACTAGTCTTCTGCATGGAATCTAAACTTCCAGAAACAGTGGGAAACATACTAAAGCATGGATTTAGTCTCAAAGGTACTCAAAGTGTGGCACGTATCACAAGTTCATATGCTCAACAAAACAAAACAAAACAAAAACAAAAAAACCCGACAAACAAATGCACATGTTCAAAAGATTGGGAAAACAGCCCATGCAGATAAATTTGGAATGTGAATCCTAGTTAAATAGCTTGGCTGGATAGTATTGTAAGTTATTTGATTTCTGCAGGTTCCAGTTCAAGAGATTTATGTATTGGCTTTTTCAAGTCTCTTGCCTCTCAGTCAAAATTATGTCCCCTACCCTTCTGGGTTTCTTACCCCACCTTTGTAAGCAGCTTTGGGGGAATCCAGTATCTCTGAGTCCCATCAGTCAGACCTGGGAACTGTGAAACCTCTGTGTGTCCCCGCCCACCACCACCACCCAAGCTCCAGCCTAACTTGTGGGATGCTGAGACAGTGGTGGCCTTCTGTTAACTCTCAGCCAGTTGCCGATTTGTAATGTGGGAAGTGTGCTTCAACTAGATTTAATGCATGAAGCATCATGAGGAAGGAGATTCTCTTTTTCTATCATATTGAAATTATTTTAAGTTTTACAAATGGTTAATTCACCCAGTAGTTCTTAGCCATTTCATCATAAAAAGAAGTAATGAGATTTTGACCATATAAATAAGCCATGAAAACCAGCAACCACACACACACACACACACACACACACACACACACACACATTTTGTAACTGATTGGAAAACTGCCTGTAGAGGTAAGAGTATCTAATTATTGTAAAAATACTGCTCCCAGTCTAGAGCAAAGTGGGCTATACATTTACATATATGTGTGTTTAAAAATGAGTGATGAGTATATGCCTAGCTAAAACTTTTAAGTTTATACCAAGTCAGATTTACTTTTCTTTGTGATAACAGCAGAAAAAATGTAAAAAAAAAGGTTAAATATTGTTTCATCACTTATAATAGTGAGCTACTTAATAATTGATAAAAATGTAATGGAGTATGAAAACCATTGCCATTTTAAACAGGACTATTTCAATATCTGAAATTCTAGTGAGGGATGCAATTATTTGTATTTTCGAAATTAATATAAGTTTCGCATAAATCATCTTGAATACTATTGTTCCTTGGATAAAAATTCAATTTGAAACTGACAATTATGCACATAGCAAATCTTTATGCTGGGTTAGAGTGTCCCCAACAGGTGGTTTACTTATGACTAATGATTTACAATTCTTGAATATTCAGATTGGTAAACGTGCTGGTGCTTTTTAATTGCCAAACTCTTATTACCCCAGCTTGCCTTATGACAGCTTGCCTTCGTTTTAAACATGTTGTTATTGAACATGATTGAAAATGAGTGCCAAAAGTATGAGGTGTCTTCATGCATTGACTGCTATGGGCAAACACACTGTACATGCTTTTCTTCTGTGTTGACAAAAATAAAAATAAATTATAATTTTCTGATAGCTCGTTCAATATATTCAGATTTTAAAAAGACATTGACTACTAGTTTTTTGGATCTCTTCCGTCATAGTTTGTTATGAGTTACAATTCAAAGTAAAATCAAATACTTATTATAATCTATAAGAGGCTTATATTTTAAAATTATAACTCATCAAGGGAGTAGTTCAACTTCAGTAATATTTAACAAAATTGAGAGCATATAGAAAAATGTATAAAGAGGTTTAGAGGTCTAAAACGGTTTATCCTAGAAAAGATAAAAAAAGGCGGTGTATAGATTTCTATTTTGAATTATGCAAAGGTTTGTTTTGGTTGATAATGGACATGAAAATATATAGGAAAACGCAGTGTGTGGAAAGAACCCTATTCTTAGAAGACCTTGACACCTATAATTATCATCTGGGAAAAGTCATTTAATCATCTCTAAGTTTTTGTTCACTAATCTGTACATTGAAGCTAAAAATAGCTGTCCTAATTATATCACAAGGTATTTTTTGAGAATCAGATGCCTCAATTTCCTGCTAAATTGTGTGGGCATGATGTGGGCAATAGGTACTTTAGTGTTTGCTAATGAATGAATGACTCAGAATATAAATGTAAAAGTAAAGTATAAATGGTAAAGCATCATTCCATGAGTTTTGGTAAACAGGAAATCTTAATTGGCCTAGGGAAAACCTTTTCTGCTTTAGGACAATCATTGACAGTTATCAATTATGGAAACTCTCATACCCATAATGACTTGGTAAGAATCTTTTTTGTTTCTTCTGTTTTTCAATCTTGAAGAAAAAATCAAATGTATTGAGTGCTTATCTTACACATTGGACATACATTTATTGAGTTACTGAGAAAAAGAAAAAAAATATGTGTATTTTGGCATCATGGATTTATGTGTAGTTAAAGGTTGAGGAAAACAAAACGATGCTAAATAAACAGTTTTATAATAACAGTTGTTATCAATGCAGTGTACAATGGAGGTTTAACAAGGTGACCTAACCCCATATCCTACAAAGTGGAAAGCAATGTACCAGGGCTTTTGTAAGTGTTTGTATTCAAGAGACATTTATTTTAGCATATACTTTGTGCCACTCTGTTTGAAATTAGGGATAAGTGTAAGTAAGCAAGATAGACAGGTTGAGACAATCTTATGCCTATATATTATCTCTATTTTACAGATGAGGAAATAAAAGCTCCAAGATATTAGATTTCTTGTCTAAAACCATACAGATAGTTAATTAACTGGGAACTCCCACCCAAAAATGTTCAACTCTACCATGATGCTTTCTCTAATCCATTTAGACACTGAGTTGAGAAGTATTGTTTAGGGACTCTTCCAGTTTTGGAATTCAATGCATCCAGTGTAAATGACATAAGCGTAAGAGAATTATGCAACTCTGGTGTTATGTTTTCCAAATGTCATATATCTATTTCCTATCACGGTGTTGCCCTGAATTCTCCTTTTTTTTTTTTTAAATGATGCCTTCTATGAACAAATATAATGTGTTTATATGGTTAAAAGTGTAATCTGCGCAAGTGATTGTTTGCACTATCCAAAGGGCCCCTTACTGCTAACAAATAGATCTTAGATCCATCATTTGTATGAAGTACTTTGTCTTGGGGCAGATTGCATTGCTGATCACAATGGTTTTCCCATTACTTCCATGAATATTTGCAGAATGTCTTGACTTGCCCTTTTTAGTTACCACAATACAGCTAGTGATACGACTTTTCTCTTATACTTATCCTTTTTTTATTTAACACAATGCCTTGGCCATAGTAGCACACTCAATACACATATGTTGAAACAACCTGGCCTAATTCATAGAAATTATAATTTTATAAACATTTTTCTCCCCCAGTAGAGAACCAAAGGTATTTAGAAATATCCTAGGCTTTTCATAAACACATAATTTATCACCTCACATTTTCAAAATATTTGTTGGCATAAAATACTTAGCAATATTAAAATGACCATTGTACCTCTATATGAGAGATTTCTTTTAATTATATTCTCTTATATGGTTATATACTCTGTATCTGTGACTATTCACAACTTACTACCTTTCTTACATGTACACAACATTGCTAATGGCATTTTTTTATTTTGGGGATGTTTTTTGGTTTGTTTTTACGTTGCAACAGCACCGCTCAATAAATATTATACCCTAATTTAGGCATAAATCACGCTAGCAATATCACTTGGTTAACTTCATATGACACAATAAAAGAAACTCATTTAATTTTCACAGGTGATTTTGTAGTTTTATTTAAAAAAAGAATTTGTTGATTTATGATTTACATTTTAATTTTCACTCATCATTTTATCAAATACATATAGATATTAACATATATATATAACAATACTAGTTATTAATCACTTCTGTAACCTGTGAATAACAAAATATACTGATTATGTTATTGTTTTAACTTCACTGAGATGAGTTCACTTATTTCTTCCCATGTGAATTACATGTCTTCACTCTTCTTTAATTGCTATGTGCTTAATTTTCCTCCACTGCAGGAAGCCCAGAAATTTATAGGTTTAACTTCTATTAGGTTTTCCATCACTTGATCTTTACTGATCCATTATAATACATTGTTCTTTCATGATTCATGTTGTCTTACATTTATTACTACCACACTACATGGGTTTTTTTTTATGACATTTTTAACATGCGGTTTGGTGTGCATAAAACATTAAATGACCTACAAAGAGCAATTGGTGATTCTATTTATATCCATATTAAAATATGTCTGTGCTATTATTTCTGTGACTTTCTCACTATGGATTAGCAATGTGGGAAGGAGAGGGAGCCAGAAAATGTCTTCTGAATTAAATCTGTATGTTTGTGTGTGTATGAGAGAGAAAGAAAGAGAGAGAAGCAAGGAGGCAGAGAAAGTCAGAGAAAAAGGTTAGACAAAAACCAACAAACTTAAAGAGAAAATCATTCTTTCAATAGATATTTCAAAAATTTATTTTTTAAGATTTTGTTTATTTGAGAGACAAAGAGTGAGAGAAAAAGAGAAGGAGCAGAGGGAGAGGGACAAGCAGACTCCCCGCTGAGCAGGAAGCCTGACCTGGGCTCAATCCTGTGTAGTCTGGGATCATGACCTGAGCTGAAGGCAAACGCTTAGCCAACTAAGCCACCCAGGCACCCCTCAAAAATTTTTTATTAGACTTCTAACATTTACAAACTTTTATTTTATTTTATTTTTTTAAAGATTTTATTTATTTATTTGAAAGAGAGAATGAGAGATAGAGAGCACGAGAGGGAAGAGGGTCAGAGGAAGAAGCAGACTCCCTGCTGAGCAGGGAGCCCGATGTGGGACTCGATGCCGGGACTCCAGGATCATGACCTGAGCCGAAGGCGGTCGCCTAACCAACTGAGCCACCCAGGTGCCCTACATTTACAAACTTTTAAAAGGAAATATAATTTTTGACCCTTAAGTTCCTCTCAGCATCTAGCGTTGTACATGTTTATGGCAAATGTTTTCTTGAATGCAGGTCAATTGAATTTACAAATCTCTAACATATGTAATGGGGAATTGAACCATAATATGTTTTCTGATAAATATAGCAATACACAGATTTCATGGTTTAATTGGCTAAAATAAGAAGTACATAAAATTCCTAATATGAAGCCTGTCATGATGAAGTGGGGGAACAAAACCCAGAGCCAAGTAATAATAATTAATCCTGAAAAGTCCAAGTTAGAGATACATATACATTGAAATTGTACTCTAGAGGAAGATATGACCAACTGTGGAAGAATCAGAGATATTGTACAGTTGAAGTGACTGTCAACTGCTTCTTGAAAAATACATATATTTATGATCTCTAATCTATCAAATTCATGGGTGTCTTATGCAGATAAAATTAAATAATGCATGTGTCAGTGCTTAGTAAACTAAAAAAAAATACAAGTAATTGATATTGTAATAAGAAACATTTATTTTTATGTCCTAATAACTCTTTCTAGGATTAATTGAGAATAACGTAAAGATCAATGTGGGGTTCTTTGCTAAGATATGTGATTTTAGGAAAGTCTCTAACTTCTTGGAAACTCAATTTTCTCATCTATAAAACAGAAGTTAATAAGGCCCACCTTGCATATTTGTTAAGAAAAGTATACAAGATTATGGGTATGGAAAGGAAAATACTGGTACATTTTGGTAAGCAAAATTGCTAATTTCCTGTGACTACTCTTAGTCAGAAGTAACTGTTTCTGGAAAAAAAAACAAAAACAAAAACACACACTCATTCAGTGAGCATTTGGAGCACCTGTTATTTACCAAATACTGGTAACATGGGATGCTGAGCTAAAGATTATTGGAACTCACATTTTTGTGTGGAGATTAAGAAGACTGATTCAATAAGAAGTGCTTGTAAGTAAGTAAGAACCTCACTTGGACCAAGTACAGGAGTCATTCTGAAAGTCCAGAAAAAAAAAAAATCTGTCAAGAAGTAATTACTGACTTCTATGTTATATAATGAGATTCTCTAAAGACAGAGCAAAATCAAGGTAATAGTCCAAATAGGGGACTGGTGAGGTGAGGAAATACGAAAACTGGAAAGTCAAAGAGGCTAAATAAGGATTTTTAAGGTTAATTATTATTGGGGTATAAATCCCCATATTGGATTTTTGCAAATCTATATTTCATGGGTAGTCCAGATTCTTTGAAGTGTCCAGAACATGTAATATATGAACTCTGAGCAGCATTTCTAGTAACTGAAGTTCCTATAGCAACTTTTATTAATAAGAGTATTAATAAGACAAATTATCTCTCATATTTTTCAGTTTACACCTATTTTGAATCTAAATATCTTGAAGAACTGATGTGTTTTTATTAGCCATTTTCATTATTTGAATACATGTGTATAGGGCTTTTCTTATTAATACCTTTCTAGCAATATTGAATGTTTATTCATATTATGTATTATAACCATATCATATTCTTTTCATATAAAAGGAGATTTAAAAAAATAATACTGAATGAAGGATTTTGTGAATGATTGAATCAAACTTTAAACATTATTCTCTCATAGAACTTTTATACTTTCAACTATTGACATTAATCATTCTTATTAGATCTACCCAAGTAAAATAGGTTTTATAACATATATATATATAGATGTATTTATTAATTTAGACTTTTCAGTCTGTTAAAGAAATACCATTCCTCCTATTTAATATGAGGTTGTCAAAAGTATCTTTTATAACTCTTTTAAAACACATTTTTCTCTATTTTCATTTAATAGCAGGCATAATAGATAATGCTTATAAAATTAGAAATACCTGTAAGAAGTTTTGATACTGTCATTGAAACTTGACAAAAAGAATCTTAAATAATTTTGGTTCTTTGAAATGAAAAGTGATGATTTCATTAGAGCTGAAATGGACATAACGTATGTCTTGTATGGTTATATCATGGTATGGTTAATAATAATTTAAGGAAATACCTAGGAGTTTTGTTTTTCTATTTTTTAAATTGTATGCTCTATAAAATTGTGACTTGTTAAAAGGCTTTTTACATCCAATGTAAAAAGTATATATGGATATTTTAAGGAAATTAGTTTATATTCATTTTTTGCATTTAAATTATGTAAACAAAAAGATACTAGTATCACAATATGTCAACTAAAAATTGAATTACATTTAGAAAGAAACGTAAGAAACATTTTTGAGCATCACAGTAAATAGATCATAGATTATTAAAATAACTTGCTGCCAGTAAATATTATCAAAAATATTTCTATTTTCCACTGGCAATATATTTGTAATGCCCTCTAAATTTAAAAGGAAAAGTTATGGCCTGAACAACACACTACATGAATATTTGATTTTGAACATAAATCAAGATCACCTTTTGATTATTGAGCCTGAAATGTTTTCTTCACATCTTTGGACAGCTCTTGTTGTGATTCTTGTGACCTTTAACCTCCATTATATATAATTTTTCTTTGAGAAATAGCTCAAACTTATTCAAAACAAAAACCTAAAACAAACAAAAACAAACAACAAAAACACTTCATGAAGACCAGGAAAACCAAACCAAACCAAACACTGGAATACTAATGTGGTATAATCAGAGAGTTCTGGATTTTGAGTGTGATGATCTGTTTTCCAGTTCTAGCATTTACCTGTGGCCCAGATTTGTTTTGTTTTATTCTGTTGTTATTGATGATATTACTTAATTTTTCTTAACCTCATTTTCCTTATCTGTCAAAATGGACACGGGAATATTTGATCACTGAAGTCATTATTTTAAGTGAAATCTTGTCAAATTAAACAAATTACAGTAGAAGAATTTAGGTCACTTTATAAACTGATATAAGTGACTTTTTTTTTTCAGCCTGTCACGATAAATTAGTAAATTAGTTAACATTTTTTTCAAAAGTTTTTTTTATTGTCCTTTTTCCAGTTATAAATTCTCAATTTCATTTAATCTCATTTATTTTATATCTGCTTTTCTATTATATAAAAATACATTTTCATATGTTTAGGTCTTATGAGGATTATTGATAACATTTAATTGCTAGAAAGGGAAAGACCTTGGATTGGAAGTATTTTTTTAAGTAACTTCAGAATCATAATATTTGAAATGGAATCTAGTCACTTCTTGACCTCCTCTAAGAAAATAATATTTGAGGGCGCCTGGGTGGCTCAGTTGGTTAAGCGACTGCCTTCGGCTCAGGTCATGATCCTGGAGTCCCAGGATCAAGTCCTGCATCAGGCTCCCTGCTCAGCGGGGAGTCTGCTTCTCCCTCTGACCCTCTTCCCTCTCATGCTCTCTATCTCTCATTCTCTCTCTCTCAAATAAATAAGTAAAATCTTAAAAAAAAAAGAAAATAATATTTGAGACCCTACAAAGAAAGAAGATTAAGGAGGTGGCGCCTGGGTGGCTCAGTCGTTAAGCGTCTGCCTTCGGCTCAGGTCATGATCCTGGGGTCCTGTGATCGAGCCCCACATCGGGCTCCTTGCTCCGCAGGAAGCCTGCTTCTCCCTCTCCCACTCCCCCTGCTTGTGTTCCCTCTCTTGCTGTGTCTCTCTCTGTCAAATAAATAAAATCTTTTAAAAAACAAAAACATTAAGGAGACATCACTACTGGGCAGAATGAATTACTTAGACACACACAGAATCATGTACACACACACTTTATTGAGGACAAGTAATCATTTTAGTACTAAACAACAGCAAGTTATTTCAAAATTGAAAGTTTACAGGCCATATGCTTTAATATTTGCATGAAACACATTTTAATGCAAACATGTAACCTTTCATCAGAATGATAGATATTGGTTCTTTTTCCTTTGTGAAGGATAACCCTTTTTATCTCCAGTGATATTAATCCAAACTGTCTGTTCCAAATCTCCTAGGATATGGCTAAATGAATAGGCCATCTCTGGTTATTTGCTTCATCCTCTGAATACTTATTTTAATTTCTTAGAGGCAATTCTGCTTTGTATATTGGGTAACTGACATTTCCTTTTATGAGAATTATGGGTTATTTAGGTAAAATACTATATTTCAGATATACATGTATGATATCTAGAAATTTTTCTCATGTCTTTCTGTTTTATGTCCTATCAGTTGTGTGGTACAATTGTTCTTTCCAGAAAACCCCAAACTTCACTATTGTTCTTTCAGCAGCCATTAATTCTAAAATTCAAAATTGAAATTCAAAATTATAAAGCATATTTAAACATTCCCAACTAACTGATGTATCTTACTGGTTTAGTGGTGACTAAAAAATAATAAGGAATATGATTTAAAGTAGATGAAAAAGAAATGAAGACATTTAAGTTGAATTAAGGACATGAAATGCAGGGGAAAAAAGTCTCTTAAAAATAAGAAAAACAGCCAATTGGCATAATTTTAATTTGAATCTAATTCAATTTGACAAACATTTGGTTTATTGTTATTATAAGCCCAGCCTGACAAGTTTATAGACCATAGCTCTTAGAAAGACCTTAAAGTAGAATTGGAGCATAAGAAAACACTCTCCTTTTTTCTCTCTTTGTTTCATGTATTTCTGGTGTTATTATTAACCTTTATTGTAGTTTGATACACGTGCAGTTCCTCCAATAGAATGTAGATTCTTTGTAAGAATAAAGACTGTTTTTTTTTTCAATCCTTGCTGCCCCAACAATGCTCTACCCATAATGCCTTCTATATAGTCCATGTTCTAACACTGTATGATGACTCAAATGTCATCCAAAGGCACTAAATATTAGCGTCTCAAAAAAAGCATGATTTGCCATGCACTTTTCACATTATTGATATACTTGAGTTTTGACTTTTCTTTCTATGTATGACCTAAATTTTCTAGGCTCTGGGTCAATTCACAGATATTACAAAACTCAAATTTAATTTTATGATTTAGGGATACTTTGTTATAACACCCTTTTATGTGATGTGACTAGACATGTTTTAATAAAAGTACAACAGTTAAGACTGTAACAAAGGATTGCAATACTGGAAGGGGTATGACTTAGTCAGATAAGACTTACCATAGGAAAGTAGAGCAGCTTTAATATACACCCAGATGGATAGGAAACTAACAGTGAATTGAAAAATGCAAAGTTTTGCTCACAAGGTGACCTGGGAGAAAGGTAATCAGTGGGGGTGAAGATTTTACTGGTTTAATAATAAATAGGTATACATAAATAATTAGTTTGTGACAGTTTTAATGACAACCCAGCCATGGGAGAAGATAAATCTACATATTGAAAGAAAGCAGTTAAAATGTTGACTTGCAGAATGACAGAGGTAAAGAGGATACATTTAAGTGGAGACAGGCAGCTTGTCTAAATATGGCTAATATTAAATACAGGTGATTATAGCATTTGAAATTGAAATTAAAAATAATCTCTGATTCACTTATTTTAAAATTTCCAAGTCCCCTCAGCTGCATATTTCACCAGGTGCTGGTACAGTTGGAACAACAAGCATATCCAATGATTTAAAAATAACATTCACGGGTGTCACCTGATGTCACTCCAGATAAGAAATGCTATTCCCAATCAGAGAGAACACTCTCTGGTATTCATCCTAACACCTCCCAAACCTGTACTACATATTTGTCACGCATTTTTAAATATCTTTTGGATCTCAAACATATTAAATAGATTACATTTTTTGAAAATGGTAAACAAAGAAAAGAAATGGAACGCTTTGGTTGTAGGAAACTTCTGCTGTACAAAGCCTTTTTTCATGATCAGGCTTAAAGAAACTAAAGGCATTTTATTTTTTCTTCCAAAATAGTACAAACTGAGTCAAATTTTAGCACAGTATTCATGACTTTTTGTTCTTCAAAAAGATATTTGAGGCCTCCACTTTCAGGCTACTTAGGTACACAGCCTCTTAAATATATTGGTTTAGATCTGGGGAAGTAAGCAAACATTTATCAAGGCACTCAGGCAAGCGATGTGCTAAGTGCTTTGTGTGCATTTACTTTTCCCAATAAAAGTCCTATGAGGAAGATATTTTATCTATTTTACAGATAAAGTAACTGAAGTCCTGAAAGGTTAACTTGATTTCTCAAGATCACGAAGAAACTCAGCAACAAGAATAGGATTGGCTGTTAGAATTTTCTAGAAAGCACACACTTTTCTATTTATGTACCTAACTATCTCTGTAAGGGTTGTTTCTCAAATTTATGTGGAAATACATAATGACATAATTTTTTTTAAATGTATGGATATTACATCTCTACCTCCCCCTCACCAATTTGACTTTATCGTCTGAAGATAAGAAATCAAATCACAAATGCATTTATTTTTTATTGTTCAAATCACAGATGGGGTTTTTCAGGCATCTGTGCAAAAGAAAAAAAAAGCCTTATTTAAAATGTTGCACACAACATTCACTTTTCATTAGTTTGAAAATGAACTAACTTGACATAATTTACAATAGTACCAGCTCTGTACAGTCAGAATATTTGGGGAGATCATGGACAGAGATTCCCTAATCTTATCAAGCAATTCTGGGTGAAAAATATAACTGACAGGCTCATAAAAGATAAAACACAAGATGGCAGAGATAAATGAACATGAAATATTCAGTAACACACCATAATTATTGTGATGATTCTCCTACATTTTTTTAACCATCACTAACCTCTGAGGATTATGGCAATCTGAAAGAAAAAATAGAAGATAAAGGGAAATATCAGATGGAAAAAGTCTAGTACTACCATAATGCTATTTTAGAAGTTTTCAAAGAAATGGGAGACTTTGGTGGCAAGTTGTAAAGCATCAATTTCTTCATTTGCTTTATTTAGATGATTACGTCAGTCTGTTGAGACCATCGTGAAACTAGGCTTTGGTCTCTTGGCATTTTGACAATGACTTGTAGCATCATTTTCCATCAAATGTGAAGAATAGTGTTATTTTTTCCTCATTAATTAGTAAATTTAAAAAGATAATTACTAATTACTGTATTAAAGGGGAGCGTTTTTAGAAGTCTTTTGGCTACCCCCCGACTCCCACCCCATTTGATGTTGGCCTTGTCCCTTAGACCATCCTTCAGTTCAGTCGTTTCCATTAAGATTGTCAGTCCAGTCAGTTTTCCTCAAAACCAGGCTGTATTTCTCCATCTTGCACACAGTTTTTCTCGAGATGTTGCCAGCCTTTTTGCTGAGTCCACATCAAGGTGACAGCATTTCCATCCAACTAAAGTGTCAAAATAGCAAATAAGGTAATACAATATGATATAATGAGGTGAACTCATGCTGCCTCCATTTAATGGAACAAATAAGATACTTTGCTGTAAAAGAGATGGGGAGGGCAGGAAATTAACTGCAAATCTAGAGAACTATGGGAGCCTGTTTCAATTTATATTACATTGAATACTAGAGAGATCTTGATTATAAATCTTCTTGAATCTGAAATGATCTCTTCTCTCCCCTCCCCCCTTTATTCCTACATCTATTTAGACACATAAACTTTCCAGAAAACCATAGAAGGCGTAAAACCAGTTACCAGCTGCTTGGTGATGATGCTACCTAATTTTTCTTGAGAGGTTGGTGAGGAGAGAGTTATTATCCAGGTGCGAACTAACATTTTAAAGTGGAACTCTGCAAGCTCTTTTTCATAATATTATACAGTGTATCTATTGGCTATTTTGGGGACATTGGCAGAATTTAAATAGATGCAGTTGAAGTCATAACTACCTTTTTATAATATTGCTTCAATGGAGAAATATTTCCCAAATGATAAAGAATATAATTGTAAATTATGTTTGGAGTCAGAGCCTATTAATACTTTAAAACAATTTTTATAAATGTTTTATTTCTAAATGACATTTGAGGCACTCATGCATAATTTGAGAATTGCCTATATAGAGATTAATTTATAATGACTGTTTATATTCTTCACTCCAAATTCTGAGATCATAGATAAGATACCCCAGAAGGTCAAATCTTTTGATATGATAAGCCTAGTATTTCAGATTGACAAAAAACTACCAAACCAACTCAAAGACATCAATATTAGTAAATACCTAACTTCTCTGGTTGTTGTCTCAGTCAATATCCTGGTAACAAGAACATATAAAGGGAACTTTACAGATGTGTCCTTCCAAAAACATTGATTGAGTTTATCCTGCTATAAAGATTGTGTTTTAATCATTTGTAGGATTTTAATGATTTATGTTACTGTGTAATGCAGAGATAATTTTTAGGGGGTGCCAGCCATAATAAATAAATTTTCTTCTTATAAAAGGGAGAAAAATATAACAAAAGTGTAAAAATACTGTTGAAATGTTTATTATAAAGAGAGTTGTTTTCTACTTTTTCTCAAAATTTACATTGACATGTCTGTTACTTGGATTATCTAATCTCATTTTCCCCTGGAAGAAATATTTATAACTTAATTAAGTGATGATATATTTTCCTTATAGTTATATATCACATAATATTAAGGTGCTCTAAAAATTGAATAAAAAATAAAGTATATTCATCTGAAATATGAAGTGATTCTTCACTGAAGATCAGAGTGCTTAGAAAATAGTGAATAAAATAGCTCATATGGAAGAGTGTTCCTTTACCTATACATATATCTTTATTTTATACTTATCACAGAATTAAAATGCAGTTATAAATTAATTATTTGCTGATGTTTATTTGACAAAGCTGTAACATCAACATAGCCAACTTCATTAATGCTGGGATAGAACTGAAATTAAGATAGAAAAGTATCAGAAAATATATGTCATTATAAATTCCTGTGAAAAATACTAAGGGATGAAAGATGTCAGTGCTTCACATGTAGGGATATCTTAATGCACACACACACTCAAATGAAGTTCAGTAGCATCTATTTAGAACTAAAAACTATTTTACAGTAATTTGCAAATGAAAGTGGAATTCTTTTAGAAAATATTATTACCAATGTTCCTATATTTACATATCAAATCGGTGGGGCTTTTCTTTTCTTTTTTTAATTTTTTTAAAGATTTTATTTATTTATTTGAGAGAGAGAATGAGAGAGAGAGAGAGAGCATGAGAGGGGGGAGGGTCAGAGGGAGAAGCAGACTCCCCGCTGAGCGGGGAGCCCGGTGCAGGACTCGATCCCGGGACTCCAGGATCATGACCTGAGCCGAAGGCAGTCGACTGAGCCACCCAGGCGCCCCGGGGCTTTTCTTTTAAATAAAAGCAAATAGTCTCTCCCTGCATGAAAATACTGTAACAATGCCAACATGATGTTAGCAATTGTTGAAAACAAATTAGAACAGAGAAATCATAGATGTTTAAGGACTCACTCTATTTAACGTTATCTTTGCCCTTGTAAACTTACACTCAAATTATAGCAGACTGTCTCATTCTTAATTTTCAGGAAAATAAAAAATACTATTTAAGTACCATGAGAAGTATAAATGGAAATTGAAAAGAAATTATTTAAATGTAATGATAATAGAATGTTATTCCTTTTACAGAGGACCATTTCAATCAATGATGAGAAATTACACTTACTTAAATATTTATAAAATTTTTAAATATTGGTCGAGTTTTCTTTCCTTTTTAAAGAACCTGGTTGTATAATTGGAAATCAGGTATCTATAAATCAAATATTGCAAATGTTTCCATCAAAACAAAATGTTTTTTACAATAGATAGCTTCTCTCATGTCTTTGGTCATTTGATAACAAAAATTAACTTTATTTTACTTGTAATATAATGCTTTATGAAATAGAGCAATAGGTTATGCAAAATGCAATGCACTGTTTTCAAAAATAATTATAAATATGGAAATTGTATGGTAGCTTGATATGAATAGAAGGTCATTTGGAAGTAAGTCTTATTTTAGGCTTAGCCAGATATATAAAACTAATTGAGAGAAGGAAAAAAAAATTATCCCAACCCCTCAATTATTTAAATGATTAAGAAAAAAAAAAGAAGATAGCAGGGGGGAAGAATGAAGGGGAGTAAATCGGAGGGGGGACGAACCATGAGAGATGATGGACTCTGAAAAACAAACTGAGGGTTCTAGAGGGGAGGGGGCTGGGGGGATGGGCTAGCCTGGTGATGGGTATTAAAGAGGGCACGTTCTGCGTGGAGCACTGGGTGTTATGCTCAAACAATGACTCATGGAACACTACATCAAAAACTAATGATGTAATGTATGGGGATTAACATAACAATAAAAAAATTTAAAGGAAAAAAAAAAAGTTCTCTCGAATCCCTAAGCAAGGAACCAAACTGTAATGACACAACATTTTTGGTATAGCTTGCTCTATTTCCAGCACTGCATCCCGAATCCAGTGTAGAGGCCATGAGCCTGGTATTTAAATAATGTCCTCACATCATGACTTCTGAATGCTCCAGGGAGCCGTTCAGAGATAAGCAAGAATAATGTACTAATATCATGATGAGGTAGCTAAGGGCAGAGAGAGGTAAAGTGTATATGGTAGCTTGGGTATTTTATACAAAAATTGTGTGCTATTATGCAGTGATGACTATTTTTAAAATCATATTTTGAATTATGATGGGCAATACAGGAATATAACATGGTTACCGTGAGCATCCTTGAAACTTAGTCTACCTTACCTCCCAGTTGAAACTTACAAAAATACGAGATTAAAAAGATTTAAAAGATTAAAAGCAATGATTAACTTGAGTACTATGGAGGTAATTATGTAAAATGTAAGATTACTTTATATATGCTTTAAAGACTTATCTCAACAGCAATTTGAAAAAGAACATAGAATGACTAGGAGGGGTATTACAGTGGTGATTTTGAATTACCTATAAATGATAACATGATATCAGGAGTGTAGAAAAGAATTGTATCGTATGACACTCCAAATACAAAGAACGCACATATTTACATGAAGTAGAAATATTGTTTCCTAATTAGAGAGCTTTGTTTTGTTGCTTTGTTTTGCTTATTTTTTAAGTAAAATTTAATGTATTGAGAAACTAAGGCACTCCTGAATGTAATACCCTTGGAAGCAAACTTCAAAAATACACTGACCTTGTTATAACCTAAAATGTTCGCTTCAAAACTGTTCAATTCAAAACAGAACTGCACTTGCTGCATCACAGTGCTGCCGATAGTAATTTAAGGTAACTGTCACTTTAAAAGTAGCCATCAACCCTGCCTAAATATAAATTATTTTTATATAAAAACCCTGGTATCTTCTTTCAACATATATTTCTAAGGGATCTAATACAGGGAATAAGCCTTAAAAGCAACTACATTTTCTGTTATGTTACTGTGTAAGAAAATTGTAGTCATTAGTCAAAAAAGTGAATAAAATTGGTTATATGTTACAGAGTGACCTTGATATTGATTTTTAAAAAATATTCTTATAACCTGGATGATACCAAAACAACTACTGTTCACAACCTCACCTGTATAAATAAATTATTTTCCATTTGAAAATAATTTGTCAGTTGAAAATACACTTGTCAGTTAAAGAAAGAGCATATTGGCCAAGAACATTTTAGTGGCTGGGATTATAATCAGGCTAGAGACATGATATTATTTTAATACAACCACGTGTAATTTGAGGCAAATGAATTCTTTTAAATTTATCTTAAACTTCATGGAATTTTGAGTAAGTAGGAATGTATATGAAATAGTATTATCATCTTTAAGTGTTAAGAGTTACAATAGAGACTGATAAAGTGAATATTGTCCTATATTTATTTGCTTAGTAAGTCCCAAATTTTTTTTTTTTTAAAGATTTTATTTATTTATTTGAGAGAAAGAATGAGAGAGAGAGCACATGAGAGGGGGGAGGGTCAGAGGGAGAAGCAGACTCCCTGCCGAGCAGGGAGCCCGATGCGGGACTCGATCCCGGGACTCCAGGATCATGACCTGAGCCGAAGGCAGTCGCTTAACCAACTGAGCCACCCAGGCGCCCGTAAGTCCCAAATTTTGATAATAGGTTTTAAAAAGTAAGCTCTTGTTTTCCAAACCCCTAGTGAAATACACTACAAATCCATGTAGGAATTCCAACAAAATACTAGTATTTTTTTTTTTTTTTTTAAGATGTTGCCTGTGAGCCTCAGGCAATTTCTAGGTCTTTTTTCATTTGTGAGATTTCAACTGAGAAAAAGTGTCAATTACTTCCAATTTTGATGATGATATTCATGATGTGGTCTCTAATGTAACATAATTTGGGGGGGAGGGACTTGGTGATGTATTTCCTCAGGACATAGGCCAAGACCAGTATACTCAGCATTCTCTACCGCTAAATGCGATTGTCAAAAATAAATAAATAAATAAATGTGACATAGTCTATCAGTGTCAAGACATTTAAATAGAAAATGATAAAAATCAATTCTTTTTATGATTTTCTCTGTAATATCAAACATATAGTTTAGATCCTTGGAAGCATCTCAGTGTCTGACTAGTTGAATATTTAGGCTATATGTTTGTAATGTGATGATGACAATTACTGGCTATATTGACCATGCTAAGGAAAGTAACAGTCATATTAAATTTAAATCTCCTAAGGTAAAGTCATATCTGGAATATTATATTCAGTTATTAGACATATATTTTGAGGAAGACATTGATAAAATAGGACAATGACCAGAATAGTTCAATAATATCATAGTAAGAATGATCAGGGTTACTGAGAAGTTCAAATTTAAAAATAGAATATGTGGTTAGGAAAAATACATTAAAAAATAATTTGAACACATTGTCCTTGGGTGATAATCTAACCTGAGTCTGTAACGCATAAGGAATAACTAAGGTCAGTGGGTGAATATAGATAGAAATCCCTGAACATTATAGCTATCTGAAATTAGCTTGTCATTGCGAGGTATCTTCAAAGAGTGGATGATGCAACCTACCTGGGTGATTGTAGGAGAATTCATGTTAGGAGTACAAAACTGGATGAAGCATCCTCTAGCGACTCATGTAATTTTGATGTTTTATAAATTTAATGACTATTTCCCTGATGAACTTTTCCCAAATATTTCAATGTTTTGAATGTTCAAGACAGGAATTATTAAGGCAAAATGTTAGAAATTGCCAGGGCTGGAGGTCCAAAGTGTTTGAATAGCAAACAGTTTCATGTGGTTCATCTACATCCATAGTTTTCTAAGACAATTCTCTGAAACAAGATAGAAATGAGCAGACTAAAAAAAAAAAAAAAAGATTCTATTAATCTTCATCTTCATAACATGAAGTTGGATTGGCCACAATAATGAACAGATGAATAAGAGTAGCTAATATCCCAAATTACTTTCACTCAATTTAATTTTTCATAGTTCTTGGTCTAATAGAGATACAACACCTAAACCAAAAAACATGAAACTCGGTTGAGCTAAGATGTAGAAACTCTTTGAAAATTGAAGAGTACTATGGAAGTTACGCTGTATCTTTGTGGATTTTTTTTTATGTCATAGTAAGCAGGGTGTGACAAATGAATTATAAGGATATCATGATAGAAATAATTATATGAAATACAGTAAAGCTGAAAAAAGAAGAGAAATGAGAGAAAAATTTGTGGTCAATGGTGATAAACACTGTAAAAAGGACTCAGGACATCTGTACTCAATACCAACTAATGCTATTCTTTTAGTGACTCTGAGCAAGGCATGAAATTCTCTCCTCCTGAATAACTCATCTGTAACTTAAGTGCAGTGGTATTAATTGACCTTAAGTGGATTTTGAAATGAAAAATTCCATTACTGTTTGAAAATATTCAAGAATAAAAAAAATAGGCTCTAGTCCATGCAGTCTAAGAAGAATAAAATTTAACAAGAAATCAATATGTTATCTTGATTTAGTTAATTTCGAAAAAATATTTAGACGCCAAAATTATTAAAAAATTTAGTCTATGAGAGAAAAATGTACACATAATGCTGTTTTTCATCTTTATTTTTGTATTTTAGTTAAATCAACTACATAGACTTGATTGGAATACCAGTTCAGTCCCTTGTCAGTTTGTTGCTGTGGTAACCTTGAGAATATTCCTTTCAGACCTCTGCAGGAACTGGCTTATGACCCCAGGCTGATCTGTGCTCTCAACTCCGTCACCATGGTTGGTGTTGAGGCACCATTGCCCATTGACTGCTACCAACCAGTGACTAAACCTGGCAGGGATATTGAGACAGGCCCACTCTGGGAAGATATATGACTCCTTTGATGGCTTGAAGTATACCAGATGGCCTTGCCAAAGTTTCTTTGGAACTGCACTACATTTTATTTTATTTTATTTTATTTTTTAAATTTTATTTTATTATGTTATGTTAATCACCATACATTACATTGTTAGTTTTTTGATGTAGTGTTCAATGATTCATTGTTTGCATATAACACCCAGTCAATACATGCCCTCTTTAATACGCTTCACCCGGCTAACCCATCCCCCCACCCATTCTCCCCTCTAGAACCCTCAGTTTGTTTCTCAGAGTCCATAGTCTCTCATGGTTCGTCTCCCCCTCCAATTACCCCCTTCATTTTTCCCTTCCTACCATCTTCTTTTTTGTTGTTGTTGTTCAACATATAATGTATTATTTGTTTCAGAGGTACAGGTCTGTGATTCAACAGTCTTACACAACTCACAGAGCTCACCATAGCACATACCCTCCCCAATGTCTATCACCCAGCCACCCCATCCCTCCCACCCCCCACCACTCCAGCAACCCTCAGTTTGTTTAAGAATTCCTCATATCAGTGAGTTATATGATACATATCTTTCTCTGATTGACTTATTTTGCTTAGCATAATACCCTCTAGTTCCATCCACATCATTGCAAATGACAAGATTTCGGGGTTTTTGATGGCTGCATAATATTCCATTGTGTATATATCTATATCTATCTATCTATCTATATCACATATTCTTTATCCATTCACCTTTTGATGGACATCTTGGCTCTTTCCATAGTTTGGCTATTGTGGACATTGCTGCTATAAACTTTGGGGTGCACATACCCCTTCGGACTGCACTACATTTTAAAATGCATCCATTCAACTTTTCTTCCTTTCCTCTTCCCTTCACTCAGGGTAGTCCTGCCTCACAATCTGATAGTCCCAGTCTTTAGTGGCTCCTACCTCTTTGACTGACACAGGCATTTTCTCCTATAAATCTCTTGCATGTGTAATTGTCTCTTAGCATCTCCTTCTTGGAGGATCTGGAATAATAGGTCATTTAGAGGCTACACATTTTATTCAGCTGACTCATCTATAAATTGGAGATAATAATACCTAATTTATTTGGTTAGGATGACAATTAAATGGTATCTATGAAAATATAGCATATTAATTATACAATGCTTTTACGTATTATTGTGTTTTAGTCAAATTTGACAACTTTTTATTCACTGAGATTTTTGGATCTCACCATTCTTGTTCAGTTTTTTCCCTCAAACTAAACTGCCCTCTCCATCTATGCGTATCTAATTCTTACATCACTTAATAGAACAATCATTAAGGTCACTTCTTTCGCAAAATTTTCCAAGTTAATTTTTTTCCTCTTCAAGACTACTAATACAATTGAAATATTTTCTCTTGAATGGTCATTCTTTATTTTTCCTGTGCCCCATTCTGGATAGAAAGTGTTATAAGGTCAAGGTCTCTGTCTCATCCATATTTATATTCCTGGGAATCTGGCACTCCGGGTGTCAGTAAATGCTAATTAAATTAAAAAAGTAATTAATGGCATTTAGGGGTCCTATCAGGTAGAAATTGGTCATAGAAAATTTGGTTTTTCTCTTAAGTGCAATGAGAAGCCATTTATAGATTCTAAACAGGGATTGACAAAACAGGATATGTGTTCTGTAGTGACTGCAATGGAAACTGTGGAGAAGATACTGGGGTTGGGATTTAAGGTCTGTTCTGAAACTGATGTTGTATTTGTAGATGTATTGCTGCCCTTTATCTATTAGCACTGTAACTTACTAATAATGCATTCTGTCTCTTTAGAAGCAGTCACTCCATTATTTTTTTAGCATTAATAACTAATCTGTAAGCTAACCTGTGCTATTAAATGATGAGAAAGACATTTAAAGAATGACCTTTCCTATATTTAACCCAGATCAGTAGCTATGATGCTGGCAATCAACTCAGACTGGCAGTAGCAGAGATTAGCGATGGAATCTAATGAGGGATTCCCTCTCCTCAGGGCCTGGCATGGCCTGATAAATGACATATTAAAAACAAAACAAAACAAAACAAAAAAACCTACAGGATTTTTTTTCTTTTCTCAAAATTTACAGGATTTATTCCTTGCTTTCTCATCAAGGAATACACTTATAAAGAAATCTTTAGGCACAGGTGTAAGGTGGTAGGCTTCAGAGATTCTGGTATTTGTTTTAAATACCATAACTTCATTATTTGGGTCGTTGTGGATCTGTAGACTATCAAATATGAAGGAATGAGCAAACAAACATATTCCAAAGCTAAGTCTAAATGACACTGTCTCAGATTATCTATGGTTCTTATTTCCTCCATTAGTGCAAGTAATCGAGTGTTTGAATTTGAAAGTGCAAGTTTATCTCATCGTTCCATTATAGGTAATAAAAGTGACCTATGTGAGGATATTAGATTAGTGATTTTACTTAGTATTCACCTTATGCTTAGGAGGTGTGAAATTGTTAACTCGTTCAAATTAAGTCATTATCCAGTTATGTAACAAATAGACTTGTGCTTAAAAAGCTTAACTAAGCAGGTGCAGAAAGGAGCAGCTCCATCAAATGCTTCAGGAGACCCTTTCTACTGCTGTTCTTTATTTTTACATCTCATTAACAGCGGTATTAACTATCACATACTGCTTGTATAGGGGAAATTGGGAGAAATTAAGCATTCTGCAATAATCCTCTTAAAAATATTTTAAGGACAAGAAAGAGTTGGGTTTTTGGTTTGTTATTTGTTTTTTAATAACCCATAGCCACATGTCATCATGAACCTTCTTGTCACAAAATAGGTAGATACATGAGGAACCCTGGTGTATTATTTTGGTAAGGCTATCATAACAACGTACCATAAACACAAGGGCTTATTCAACAGAAATTTACTTTCTCACAGTTCTGGATACTAGAAGTCCAAGATCAAAGTTTTGGCAAGTTTGGTTTCTTTTGAGGTCTCTCTTCCTGCTTTGTAGATAGGTGCTTTTTTACTGTGCCCTCATATGGTCATCTCTTAGTCTGTGTGTTGTCTCTGTCTTAATCTCTTCTTAAAAGAACACCAAAATCATATTGGATTAGGGCCCACCCATAAGACCTAATTTTACCCTAATTACCTCTTTTTTTCCCACTAATTTTACCTTAATTATCTTCTAAAAGGTTCAATTTCCAAAGTTAGCTATATGCCGAGTTTTGAGAGGCTGACTTAAACATGTGAATTTTGACAGGACACAATTCAATTTATAACAAATAGGAAATTTTTCCATCTATTTAATGCATATTTTTTCTTTATTTGAAAAAAATCCTAATTCATATAAGGGCGAGGCTCTACAGTGGAATCAGATATGACATTTTTGTATTACCTCTTTAGATTTCCATAGATACTTGTTTTTCTAAATTTTAGAGAGCTATACAGAGTGTATTTAAACATGGAGATAATCAAGACAAGCCTAACTAGGAAGAAAAGAAGATGATGAATGTAAGAAAAGGAAGGAAATGAGTTCAGAGATGGGCAAACATAGGTCAAGACCTCTAAGATTATAGTCAATATTTTGCTTCCTGGGTTCCATAAAGGACACAGGGGAGGATATTACTTTCAGGAGGTTTATTGACCAGTTACCAAAAAAAGGACATAGAGATGGGTAGCTTTTGTTACTCTTTGAGCCCAGGTTTCTAAAAAAACAAGAGAAAAAAAGATGTCATTATGTCTTTCCAAAGGTGAATTATCACCTTTGGGATTTGTTCTTCAATCTGGAGCATATCAGTATATTTCTCAACTCTATCTCTTTTGGTTCCCCCTTTTTTTGTGGTGTTATGTTTCAAATATTTTGTCTGTTTTGTTTTAGTAATTTTGTCCAATGGGAGCATGAAATGCTCTTTTATTGGTCAAAATACTGTAGAGCCACTAACTGATGTTACGATTAACTGCTTTAAAAACTGTTAGAGAAAAGCACATAGATACAGATACAACATGATCTCAATAAGCTCAGAAACATTTGTAGAAAATACCAAAGCAGAATTTTGTGTGAAAGATTGTATACATCATATAAACTTGCATACCACTTTAAGGAAGTCTCCTCTGAGCTTATATTTGTTTCTGATCTTTAATATGGATAGTTTGATCATTGCACAGTCTTTTTAGTAATCTTCTGCTTTAAAAATTATGAAAAAAAAGACAAGCCACAGACTGTGAAAAAACATTTGCAAAACACATATTTGACAATAAACTTGTATCCAAAATATACAAAGAATTATTAAGACAACAGTAAGAAAGCAAACAACCCAAATCAAAAACTTGGGCAAAAGATCTGAATAGACATGTCACCAAAGAAAATATACAGATTGCACATAAACATATGGAAAGATTCTTGATATCATTTCTTCAGGAGTTGCATATTCAAACAAGAGTGAAACAACACTACAGTTTTCTAAGAATGCTAAAACTCAAAACACTGACAACACCAAATGCTAGCAAAGATGTGAAGTAACAGAAACATTAATTGCTGTTGGGAATGCAAAATGGTGCAGCTACTTTGGAAGACAGTGTAGCTCTTTCTTAGCAAAGCTAAATGCAAATTCACTATACACTCTAGCGATCACACTCCTAGGTATTTACCCAAACAGGTTGAAAATTTATGTTCACACAAAAAAACCTTTGCATCAGTGTTTATACAGCTTTATTTATAATTACTAAAAACTGAAAGCAAGCAAGATGTCTTTTAATAGTTGAATTTCAAACAAACTCTGATACATCCAATATTCAATGGAATATTATTCATTGATAACAAGATATGAACTATCAAACTACAAAAACACATCGAGGGACCGTCAATACATGTTGCTAAGTAAAGGAAGCCAGTCTGAAAAGGCTACTTACTATATGATTCCAATTCATGACATTTTGGAAAAGGCAAAATAATAAAAACAATAAAAAGATCAGTAGTTCCTAGGGGTTCAGGGAGAGGAAGGGATTTCTCTCTTTCTCTCTCTCATTCCCGTTAGTCTACAATCTGTGACAAAGAGAGATGGACGCCAAATCTCTAAACTGAAAAAAAATAGTCACACCCAACTTTGAGATGAAATCAAATATAAGATCCTTCATGTGAATGGCTCTTTGACATTTCCACTGTAATAACACCTTCTGACCACAATCATTTGCTATATTGCTTTTTGATCAGCTGTTGCCTGCCATCATGGAAGTTTGAGTGACATTTGGCCTTCTGGGGCCTCTATGCTTTGGAGTCTTTGAGTGATGAAAAAACTTGTGCTGCAACCCTAAATTCTAATTACTTATGTACTCTATTGGAATGGATTGTCAAAAAACAAAACAAAACAAAACCTCACATGATGTCCTACAAAAATTGATGCAAGAATTGCCAATTGCTAGAATGATAAGTTGCCAAACACAAAATTGATATACTATTAAAAGTACTGCTTGACTTTGCTTCTTTCTACAATTGATATATTTATAAACATTTATTTCTTAGTGTACATTTTATAATACTCTCATTAACTTCCTCAAAATTTGTATTAAAAATTTCATTGTAATTTCATTACAATTATATATTATTTTAGAGTGTCATCTCATCCACGGCAAAAATCTCTCTAAATTTATTCTTTGATATCATTTTATAGATATTTTCTCCCTGCCCCCTCTCTTTTTGTTTGCCTCTGTAAGACTATCTCAAGTTATATTTCTGCTGTATTTTCTGGTGGGTAAGTAATGGTGTAAAAGAGTATAGCAGACTTGAAAAAGTTGATCCTGTAGGCAGCCATACTCTTATTTGTTCCCTGTAGATTCTGTTGGAAGGTATTTATAGATGCTCAGGGTATGTTGGCCTACATCACTTGTTATCTCCTTCTCAGACACATCAGGTTTTTTGCTACCCTGCTGATACCCACTTGAACCCTAGCTGGCATTGGGAGGTCTCTGTTGTTATGCTGCCTCATGATATTTTGAGGATGGATTATGTTATCCCCAGGGCATTATGGGAAAGAAAAAAAGTACAAGTCAGCGTTGTCCCACCTAATCATGCATCTCTAGCACTAGTTCCCTACTGACCACCCCACTGCTGCTCCCCACAAGAGATCAAAAACCTCTCTCACCTAAGGTGTTCTTATATATATTACTATAAATTATTGGGATTATTAATCTTCCTCACTTCTGTAGCATCTTTTACACTGTAACTGGGACAGAGAGTAAAAGGTCTATTCTAAGCATAACTAACTATACAACATGAGCATAATAATTGAATAAAAGTGCTGGTGAGGTTGTTCTTTTTCTGGTATCAAAATTATATTAAAATATTTCACTTATATATTTTTCAAAGGTTTACTTTTTTTCCCCCTAAGGTTTACTTTTAAAGAACATGTATACTTGGGAAATTAATTGCAAAAGATGAAAATAGATGTTTTTACCATTTATATATTTCTAAACTCCTTTTGAGTTGGAGGATGAGATTGTAGTTTAATTTTTAATGAAACCACTTCTATATGGTTTACATAATTTTGGGACATGTGAATGGATCCCTTATATACATAACCAGCTATACTACAAAAGGATCCTCCTTACCAACTAGCTTTGGCTCTTTCTCTATACACATATTAATGTATTTCAGGCTGTTGGTGGATTCTGTGTAAGAAATCATTGATGAGATTGACATAAGTATAAATGGGGACCTCAAATGACAGAGGAGACTTTAGCAGGAAGGGTTGTAGAAAAAAAGCAATGGATAATCCCCTCTCCTAGAAGAACTTCTGTCATGATTGAGTGACTCAAAATGCATACTAGAATCTAGGCGACTCCAGATATTTATATAGAATCTGGTATCTTAACTAGGCCCTTAAGCAATATTTGTGAAATGGATAGCTAATATTTATTAAACAATATTTGATAAAGGCTGTTATGCCATCTTGGCGACGAGGCTAAAAAGGCTTAGATCTATTAAGTAATTGCTCAAGGTCACACAGATACTACCAAGGGCACACAAATATCAAAGGTGAGAGATTAGTATCCAAACTCAGGCCAGCCAAACTCCTGAAAATCAAAGCTCTTAACCATTAGACTAGACAGAATGAAGGGAATGCGGGACTATTGGAAGGGTGAGATTAACTCTTAGCGATAATTATAAATATCTATTGGGTTTGAATTTGCCAGCATGTATTAGAAGAAATATGTATTTAAATAATATACTATTTCAGTCAGTGATTTGTGGTTTAAAAGTGATTTCTAAGAAAAAAAGTAATTTCCTAATGGACCATATTGTGAATTTTATAGGTGTGAATTTTTGGATGCTTGTCTATGTTACCTCACAGTGATGACAACTATATTCTATATATAATCAAAAAACTGATTAGACTTGAGAAGTATCTTATAACTAGATACTTAAAAAAAATCTGACTGATTAAATTATTCCAAAAATAGCCACTTGCATCATATAAATAGTACAAACTCTAAGTCAGAACACTTACATATCATCTTAATTCTTCATCTCTTTCAATTCTTTTACTCAAAAGATTGTGCACTATAAAAAAATAAGATTAGTTTCAAGTAATAAGACATCAGATTTTATAGTTTCTTGTGCCATGTTTTTTTTATAAAGATGAAGTAAAGATGTACTTTACTGGGGATAATTTTGTAGGCTCTTGAAAATCCTGGTCTTTAATGATCAGGTGTAGTTGCTTGGAAGTGATTAATGTTACATAATCATCATTCTCCTTTTAAAATGAATTTTGGATTATTTTGATTACTTTGGGGGGGCATACTTTGGATTCTAATATCAGTCCCAGTATATGCTACTATTGTTGTGTTATTTTTTAATTTAAAAATAGAAATAACAAGAATAAGACCTCTTAATAGGGCTATTGTGAGAATTAACTGCAACAGTGCTTATGAAATTCTTTTCTTCTGGCTTTGTACATCCTAAATTGAAGAGATGTAGCTATTTTTCTAAAAATAATATAAATTTCTATCGGAAATAAAGTCAGTTACTATCATGTGTGTTAACTTCTAGAGGAGAGGGTAAAAAAAAAAAACAAACAACCTGTAACTCTCCAGAATTCTCCTGAAAAACTTACCAGTTTACCAAAATTTATGTCCTAGAAGGGAATAGAATCCCACTTTAGTGAGTATATATTTACCTACCAATTTCTTTAGGTTATTTTTCACTGCTTATGTCAAATTTTGTAGTTTTCAGCCTAAATCATTCTCATCATTTTAATGCTTATTTACAGGAGGAAAAAAAAAGTGGTATAGAAAGTATGCTAGAAAGAAAACAGTGTGGTCTCAGACCACTGAAGGATAGCAACTTCTGGTGGTTCAGTTCCAGAGGTTGGAGAAGTGAAATTACAGCTTCCCTTGGGATAACCTGTCTTTTCCTTTTGAGCTTTTTGAGTGTAGGGAAGGGCCCAAAGGGAAAAGTCAAGTAGCCAGATCAACAGCTTAGATGACAGTGAACAAATGCTTTACTACGTTTGTCTTAATGAAGTAATTTAATAAAATATTGTTTAAGGTAGTGTACTTGGAATATTAAGATGCTTTGTTCAGGTGGCTAAATTGATTATTTCTTGGCAGATTTATTATATTTTTTTCCAAGTAAGTTGGCATAGAAAATAAAGACCTTAAAATTGTAACAATGTAAAATCCTCAAGTATAATTTACTTTGCAGAATTGTCATATATGTATCTCAAAGTACAAAGCAACAAAGAAAGACCATTTTATATCATGATGCTCCCTGAGTATATCATGAAACATTAAGTATTTTTAATACTAACCATTATCCTTCTTTTCTCTCTTTCTCTCTCTCATAGGTGAGTAACTGAAGGTTAAAATCAGAATTCCTGGATATGAAGTATTATATGCTTTTTTATTAGTGTCCTGTGGGTAAGTAAACAAACAGACTTGGCTTAAGCACCGGACTGAATGCTGAATCACGCAAAGGTATAATTAGGGAGCTGTAGCACTCTATCCCTGGGGGCCACGGTCAAATATTTAAAAGGTATTTGAAGTCAATCACATGAGTATTAAGGGGAGAATATTTTCATGTTCTTAAGATTTGTAATTGTACCATTCAGAATTTGCAGGTAAGTGAAGGTGCTTTATACTTGAATGGCAATGACCTGCTTTGACAATTGCTATCATCAGTGGATGTTATCTCAGATGGAAAATTGTTTAAAAACATAAAAGGATGTATGATTCTGCTATTTCAGCTACTGACACTAAAGAGTCTATAAAATTATGAAAAATAAAATTACATTAAAATATAGAAGTAAAGACTGCTTTACTGAATTAAGAGAAAACTTTAGAATTTGGGTTTTTAATCTTAGAAATATGATAGACCTCATTTTTTAACCAATGTAGTATTAAATATAGATCAAGTGAAATACATTTAACCATGGCTTAATGTTTCAGAACACGATTTAAGAGAAAATAACTGAATCATATTCTATTCATAAAATTCTATTAGAAAAACTTTTAAAATTACTTTGTTACAGAGCTTTTGTAGAACAAAAAAGAGCTTTTGTAGAGTTAGGAAATTGTTTTCTTTTGTCAGTCATTTTTTAACAAATATTGATTGGTCTAACATATTTAAGGTATTTTAGGTAAATGACTCCTTAAAAGTCATTTCAAAAAAGAAAATAACTCCTAGAGTAAAATCCAAATGTCACAAAAATCTTCTTTATTAAAACATGAATTGTATTCATGGAGGTTATTAGTGTACATTGAAATTTAGAAGCTGGAAATCTATTTTAGAAAATTAAAGTATTAGTTCCCTTAAGATCTGACAATGGCATTAATAATTTATATTGTTTAAAGAATATATTCCAGAGAAAATATCTTTATAGTATAGATGAATGAGATCTGATATAATTGCATAATGCCATTTTTTAAGGTTTTTTCTTCTTTTTTTTTCTGCCACTGGTTTATTAGTGTTCATAAAATGGGATATTGACTTTGTTATCAAGTTTAAGTACAATATGATGAGAAGTATTTTAGATGAAAGTTTAAATAACTTTTCAGTGTTGTTGCTTCCTTGAATATATTGTTATATGTGGGAGTTGGATGGAGGGGAAATAGGTATTTTTCGCTAGGTTTACATTTATAACTTGATGTTTCTTGGCATGATAATTTGTTTTTAACATGAAAAAGGCTATTTCTTGAAATGACCTACTTGTAATAGGATTATGTATTTATTTTAGTTTGTAAAAATTATTTGTAAAGGTCATAGAAATTACTTTAACAAAATGTGTATTGGTGCTATCGTGTCTCAACTTTGGACATAATGGTTATTGTCCATAAAATATTTAATTAGACCAATATCAATAACATAGTCAATCTCATCAGACTAGGTTAATGGCTCCTATTTTGGAGGCAATTAACATGACAAAATAAATGGTTTGGGGATATGTTCTAATAAGAAACCCGGCTCTTGAGTTTGGTATAGCATTCTCAACGGGGCAAAGTTACTAGGTTATTTCTTCTGAGATTAAGCTGTTTCAAAATCTTGTTTATTTTCTTGGTCTGCTAGTACACCTGGTAAAGACAAGGGTTTGCCTTCAGTGATAGATACATCTATTATTTTGAAATCTGTCATCATTTTAACCACAATCACAATTTGTATTCATAAACATTTGTGACTGAAGTATCAAAATTAGATGAAGTAGCGTTGTTTTGAGTATATAGAAAAGTAAAAAAAGTGTTCAAATTGAACAACTCCTTTTATTATTTGAGAATGAGTTTCTGGGCAGCCATGTGTTTAATTATAAATGTACAGATTTAACTTACTCTTGAGATTGACAGAAAAGCAGCAATAAAATTTAATTAAGCACCATAAACCTAAGAGTATGACCTCTGTGTAACATCAACTAAAGTCCAGTGCTTGAAAATAAGAGAGTATTGAAAAACAGATTAGCCTAGATGATGATAGGATATTAATCGTTAAAGAATACATGAGAAGAATTTGATTTCAGAGAACATTCTGGCTTTATGAAAAGAAATATTCTGGGGAAAGCAATTACACTAAGCACATGTTTTTAAAAGAAAGCTTGAAGTTGAAATGCAATAATCAGGAGAATTTAGATTCCTAAAATACCTTTCATTCAATGCAAATCCATTTTTTTTGTCAAAATGTACTAGGCTTATGAAACAGATACTTAGGATATTATCAACTGATTGACTGTTCTTGATTGTTTTAAGAATGAATAATAATCATAGTTTTAATGTTCAGTTGGTCAACAAAACATAATTCATAGAGTCATTATTATTAAATATTATTAGATATTATTAAAATTAGTAAAGATATTTATTTATGGTAGGTATATATCATCAAAAAACTGTTTTATTTATATTATTTTCAAATTTGAAATAAACATAATATCCTCATCTCTTTCAGGGATATAATTTAACTCATAAAAATTTATATTTCTGTAGAATTTTATTCTCCAAAGGAGAAGCTAGAGAAATGTAGTACAACCAGAACTAACATACAAGAAACTTCCTTGAAAATATTCACAATCCAGTCTCCCTCCCTAGATCTTTCTTTTGTGTATTTTGTGAAAGGTGATTCAGCTGATAATAGAACAGCTGCATGACCAAGATAACTTCCCTTAGTGAAGCATCTTATTTCTTATACAGTTAGGAAAATAAGTTCAATTTGAATATTTCTTATATAAAATTTGGGGATCAGAAGAGTCTTTACATCAAGTTTTTCCAAGTATTCTCATGAAGTGGTATGAACTTTAGAGATATAAAAAACTTTTCTCCATAGACTCCTTAAGTTTCTAGATTAAAAAAAATACAAATACCTTATAGGAAATCAAGTTAATACCATTTAAGTTCTCTTGTTTTCTGTTAAATTTAATATGTTTGTTTTTGTTGTTACCATTGCTTAGGGTTTTTTTGTTTGTTTGTTTGTTTCTTGTCTTTAGTACAGGGGGAATTTTTTAGTTTTGGAGGAGTGAAAAGAACAGTATTGGCATATAATCTTCACTTTGTAAAGAAGATTGATTTTATTCTGGAAATATAAGCCTCATTGTTTAAAAAAATCATGAAATTCACTTCTCAGCTTTTCAAAAAAACTACATTTATTGTTTCAAGTCTATTGGCCATGTATTAAGACTATCACATATATTTGTATGTTTAAGAAATTAATCTAATAATTAAATTATGAAATACTAAATTTTGAAAAGATTGAAACTCACTAGAAATTGTTTGCTACTGATTTTCTAGTCCTCTGAAGGTTTAACTTATTCTTTACCTCAGGAGATGTCTGGGTTTTAACATTATCTTGCCATTGTAGATATACTTGTAATTTTATCTTTTAAAATCATAAAGTCAGAGCCTAAGTGAGACAGTACAAAATCACAGTTCTGACAATTCAAATCTATGTTGTTCCTTCATAAAAAAAAAGAATATATATATTTTCATTAGTGATACTCAATATTATTCCTCCCATATGGTCATTTCATTCTTTCTGTTTTAGTGATGGAATTCATTACTCATAACCCTTCAAAGATCTGAAATCGCTGTATGTCACTGAAACCATTTTGTTCACAACAGAGTCATATAATATAGGTTCAGAAATCATATTTTAAATGAATTAAAATAACTCAATTATTAGTGTAATGAGACACCAATAAAATAAGGAAGATTAAAATTAAAAAGTAAATATGACCATTCAGAAAGAAGAACAGGTTTGCACTGTCCAACAAATTCATAAATAAACATATAGAAAGAGACATTTTGAGTTAAAAAAATAATTTGAATTAAACAGAGTTTTTTTTTACAAAATGTGTGTATTATTTCTACTATGTTTCAGTTGCATTGCTACTGAATATTTGATTTTAAATAGTTATTACATATTTCTGAGTGATTTATTTAATGAATGATACTTTCTAGGTTCTAAATATTGTTCAATGGAAAATACTAAGCCATATATATATTTATAGCCTGATGTATCTTGTTCTTGTAAAATTTCCTGAATTCTCCTCAGGAAAGTAAGAAAATGTAGCTTAAGTTACACTACTTACCACATAGGTATGTGCCCAACTGATTAGAAGGTCATTTCCAAAGATATATCATTCATATATTACTGTCAAGAGGTACTTTATTACTGAAAGCACTAATTACTTGTCTGAAAGTAATAATACTTTGCATTTGTAAAGTACTTTATGCTCTTCAAAATGATTTCGCATGCATTATCTCATTTGGTCTTGAAAGAGGGAGTCTGCTCATTAAATTGTCCAGATGGAGTGAGGAATCAGAGTGTTCAGCCATAACTAATATCCCCTCAAACCAAGGTGAATATGTATCTGGTTGAGACCTGTCTATAATAAAGGAAGGAAAAAAAATCAACATTCCCAGTTATATTAGAATCAGAACTTCTGGGAATAGGCCTACTGCCCTTTTCATGTACTTTACATAATCTTTTCTTCTCAGGTCATTTACTGTCAGAGCAAAATTCAGATAACTATTTATTCTGATAGATCACATCCAATCTTCTTTGTTCTTGTTATTTACATATTTAATAGGCAAATATTTATATAAAAACCATTATAGAATTATTTAAATCCAAACATATGTGTATCCATCCCTCCAATATTACAGAAAAGAAGGAATATAGCAGTTGAATATTGTTAAAGATCAGAAGCTAAATTTTAGAGTATTTTTCACAATGGAGAGTAATAATCTGAGTCTTTTATGGTGTTAAGAAAACTTTCCTGTCCTAAGTATAAATTTTATTTTAGATATGTATAAAAGTCGTTTTAACAATGAAAAGGTTGGGTACACGGCTAATCATGCTGATGACTTTTTCAGTCTCTGGTTTATTATAACAAATAGTGTAGCAAAAATCTCAGCATTATGCAAGAATTGTGTACTTGACTGAAGGATAATATCTCTCTTGGGTCCTCTTGAATAAAGAGAGGTAAAACCTCAGCCAAAAACCTTGCATAGTAAAAGAGCTTAAAATAAGCATCGATTGAACTTCCCCTGGCTCAACTTATTTAAACTAAATACGCAAATATTTTTATTTATACGTCTTTGACAGCTTCAGATTAAATAATATTAGATAAAATTGTAAAGTTTTATTTCTGCTTTTTTATTGACCTTGCAAAAAAGGAAAGTATTGTGAAAACATATTTTCTGCAACAATACTTTGGGCAATGTTTATAACAATTTAACTATTATTTCTCATTAGTCCTTATTTCTCATTTTCTAAGCTGCGATTTAGAGCAAAAGCATAAGTATAAATCTTAAGATATAATTTAGTTCCTTTCCACTGCAGGCTGCCATCCCTAAGTAGCTCTCCTAGGGATGTTAGAGGTTGCTGAGGTCATTGATGCCATTATGTATACTTGTTGAATAAGTCCTTCACTCCCACACTCACCACCATCCTGCTATGAAGCTTTTATTTGTTAAAATTTTGAAAACCATAGAAGAAACTTTAATAGGCCTTGGTGATCTTCACAAAGTCTAGCCAAGTGTTAGAATTTGGGGGGTGACTAGGAATAATAAATAGTTTGATTTTTCTTTTCCCATAAAGAAAAGACATTTTGGCTACATTTTGACTATGATTTTATCTGTTTTACAAAAGACCAAAATAATACCTTGAGAGCAATATTAGTCTCAAGCCATTTCCACAACAGTTTTCATAAGCAGGAGCCTTGCCAGAAAATCCAGGCAATCCTCTGCATAACTAGGGAAATCCAGGCAACCATAATGAAGTTGCCATGTGAACCATTCAAGAGAAATGATCCCAAAGTGCTTTTCATAAGTCTGGGTCAGTGCTTTATGGATGCAAGAACATGCAATAAAGCCATGAAGAAGTTGGAGAATCAAGTACCAGTGAAATGAGAATTCAGCCTGAGTCTGTCTTCTCTACCTTCTACCTCTCCACACACGGATACCTCTCTATGTATTTATCACTGATCAACACTTAATGGTAAATGACTCTGATATTTTAATCCTTTCTTATTAAACGTCCACCTTTTTTCCTCCAATTCGATAGTAAATAAATCACTTCCATATAAAAGTAACTACTTATAAATAAATGTATTAGCTATAACCTATTAAATGCCATGTGCCAGTGTGCTGCTACAGGCTTTCATTACATTATATTCAACTTCCCAAGATCCAAACAAGAGAGAGGTTAATCACTTATCTTCAAATAATAGAAGTTCATTGTGATTAATTAAAAGCCAGATTTGTCTCATTCCAAAGTTCATGTTTTCCCCCTGTATGTGCATTATACAACCTAGAAGCTTAAAGATTTTTAACAAAAATAGATTGTGGTGTGTGTGTGTGTGCGCACATGTGCTAAATATTACTTTCCAAAATTTTCAAAAGTTGTCATTTGTACTGTGGTGTATTGAAAATAATACTGAATAACACAAGTTAAAATTAAAGGTCCTTTCACACTTATTCAGAATGAAAAAGAATCTCTGGAAGAGTTGAAAAATATAAACTTTTTGGATAAACTTTAATAATTAATAAATCAGTTTATAAGAAGCTGAGCAGATTTCTACTAAACATATTTCAAAAATATAGTTGTAGTGACTAAACAGACAATATATCAGATCATTTAATTCTGAAATATTGTGAAAGAAATGCTTGAATTCTATCCTTCTTCCACTTTAAATTGACTTTAGAGTTCTGAAATTTGTTTACTATTGTATTTTTATTAGTATTTGTATATATGAGAGAAAAAACTTACTGCTACAGCTTTGGATTTTTATTGATAATTGTGTTTTATAATGTATTGATTTGTTACAAAATTAATTTAACTTAGATTTTAATCCCCTCATGATATATTGATGTTTAATAGGATCTGGCTTTTTATTACCTGACATAAAGAAATTGAGTTTAAATGGTTAAGATGTACCAATTAAAAACGAGAAACCTATTATTGCAACTGATATTGCACATAATACTAGATGTGATAAAATAAATGGCATATCTAAAACCATGATTAACTTAAATCATATTCTGGAAAGGGCACAGTGAGGAGATAAAAGAGCATTCAATTATATTAAATTCAGTGTCATCCATGCACCAAAAAAGCTACAGTAGAACAAGTATGTTGTTATGTTAGCTTTTCTTATGTATTGTTAGAATACAACAAAATATTTATTCTAAAATGAATGAATGAGGAATTTAATAGTTCAAAAATGAAACAAGATATATGAATGATATTTTTTCTATATACACTGAAAGTATCATAAGTGTAGTAGAAACAGTTTCAACTATAATAATAAGAATTGGTTCATAATTTACAGAGGATTTCAGGAGTATTAGTGTTTATTTTTATATTGAACTACTTAAAATTATGAAATAATATCAAATAAGTTGTCTTTACTTTAAAAAACCACTTAAATATACAAAATTATATTTTTGTACTTGATTTAATGATATCTGTCTATAAATTATTGTAAATTAGGTCAGTAACTAGAACCGTATAATACAATTTCCTGAATATTTAGAAATTGGCTATTCATTTTGAATAGTGTGAATTATGTTTGTTTTGTATTTTATTCTCCTTTTGACAAAGTCACATTTCTGGAATGTTTGCTGATGCTGATTTAGCCACTTTATTTTCTTCCTTTATCATGATGGGTAATTGAAAATGAATGGAAATGTATTTTTAATTAATTTCAATTCAACAAATACTTGCCAAGCATGTATTATAATATAAATCTATAGTGGATACAACAGAGATGCTAGTGCAATGTTTTATGTAAAACAGATAATGATTCTTGGTATACATGAATAATTTAACATTGGTTTTATTCATTAGAGTTATTAAATTCAAGCAAAAATGCATATCTGTGTAACATTACAAAAATCTATCCTCTTATTCCAACATTTGGAAAATCCTACTCAATTTATCTTATTTTAGAACACTTACTTGCTAATGGATTATTCTATTTTTCCTGCAAAAATCTAAACTATCACAAAATAATGTTTTTAATATTTAAACATTAATTAGAACTTTGTGTTTAAACCAAATGAAAATAATCTTGCATTACATATAGCATAGTTGTTTTCTAAATTTTCTCTCATAATTCCATTTCAAGTCCCACACCATTCACATTCATATTTATTAACTTAACAAATATTTTTCACTACTTAAATGTTTATTAACTGCCTCATATGGGTATACCAGGTTTGTATATTCACTGTCATCAAATAAAGAGATAGGTAAACAAAAGATTTAAATCAGAAGTAGGTCAAAGAGGAGAGCCTGGGTGGCCCAGTTGATTTCAGCTCAGGTCATGATTTCAGGGTCATAAGATCCAGCCACTGTTGGGCTCTGTGCTCAGCATGAAGTCTGCTTGAGATTCCTTCTCCATCTCCTTCTGCCCTTCACCCCACTTGTGCCTGCTCTCTCTCTCTCAATAAATAAAATCTTATAATTTTTTTTAAGATTTTATTTATTTATTCATGAGAGACAGAGGGAGAGAGAGAGAGAGAGAGAGAGGCAGAGGGAGAAGCAGGCTCCCAAGGAGCCTGGGATCATGACCCGAGCCGAAGGCAGACGCTTAACCATCTGAGCCACCCAGGCACCCTCAATAAATAAAATCTTAAAAAAAAAGAGTCCACAGTCTCTCGTGGTTCGTCTCCCCCTCCAATTCCCCCCCCTTCATTTTTCCCTTCCTACTATCTTCTTTTTTTAACATATAATGTATTATTTGTTTCAGAGGTACAGGTCTGTGATTCATCAGTCTTACACAAACTGAGGGTTCTAGAGGGGAGGGGGGTGGGAGGATGGGTTAGCCTGGTGATGGGTATTAAAGAGGGCACGTACTGCATGGAGCACTGGGTGTTATATGCAAATAATGAATCATGGAACACTACACCAAAAACTAATGATGCAATGTATGGTGATTAACATAATAAAATTTTAAAAATGTGAAAAAAAAGAAGTGGGTCAAAGTTATAATAGAAGTAATACCCAGACTACAATTACCTATAGATAGTCTATAATTTGATGGTAAATGAAATGTTTCATGGAAACATGGTCCATTGTCCTAAATGAAAATGTCTGATATTATTTTTTGGTGTGTTCAGTAAATCATTGTTTTCATCATGAGTGTGATCAATCATAGAGACGATGCAATTTAATTGGGCGAAAAAAACAGTAACAATTAGGCAACTTGATTTTTGAGCAGAAAATATTGTAGAATTAATAATAAAATATATGAAAATGTCTTTAATTTGTACGGTAATTATCGAGCTCCAAGAAAAAAAATATTTATCATGCCTATTTGATCTTTGCTCCTACGTAACATAATTGAATGTTGCTCGCTATATTATAATTGTCAGACAAAATAAACTGTTACCAAATTATGTCTATATTATTGTAATTTAATATTTCCATTTGCAGTTGATTTAATAGATTGAATGTTTGTATGGTAGTGTCTTCTGCCACAAAACACAGCTATGTTTATATTTAGACCAGTTTCTGAATTTTTAGCTATTTTTCAAACTTACCTAATTCTAGCTAGCTATGATCTGAGATATTTAAGATAAAGTAGGTTATTAACAATATAAAAAACTTACTACCTAACTCCATACAGAATATTCTTAATTTTATTTTGTTCTTTCTGAAGTAGCTATTTAGTTGAAATAATGTTTTTGTAAAGCACTTCCCACCAATTTCAAACAACCGGAAAAAAAACAAAAAACAAAAAAACAGGTATTGGAATTTAAAATACAGAGGGCGTTTGATGGCTTTAGTAGCTAGTTAAGTCATGGTTGAATCAATATTTATCTTGCCCATATTAACTTCACCCAGCATTGTCTTAAATCAATATTCTTTTACATTGCCAGAATATTTTCTTTTGCCCATTGAAAGAAAAATTACGTGACTCATTTGAAACAAAAATAATATACTATAGGTTTATTTTCACATAAGATAAAATGCAGAAAGTCCACATCATATTTTTTATAATCTCTACAATTTAAATTTATTATTCAGTATAATTTTTTTCTAATCTCATTTGCTCAGTCCCTCTAGAAGTGTACAAAGAGATAATTGAAATTTTTTAATGGGTTAAACAGACATTCGCAATTAATATATTCAGAGTTATTAGCTTTTAATTCCCATTCAGTTTACTTACCAATGGAACAGGAGAGTTAATTTGGAGGGAAAAAGAAAGACTTGATAAAGAATACTCATTACATTTCAAATGAATTCTATAATGATCATATTGACAATCACATAAAATAGCATAAATGAAATAATTTTTTTACATGTGAACATTTTAAATATACCAGTATTTTGTTAATGGTATAAGTCTTTATTTTCAATTTGTGAATCCTAAATATGTATTACACATTATAGTATATTTTATTTCACCATATTTGCCTCTTCACTAGTATTATTCACTAATACTAAAGAATATTGTAGCTATTCTTAAACAATGTACTTAGTAAAATCATCCTACTACCTTGATCTAAGTTGTTAATAGTAGTCAAATTACCTCCTACCCTTAAAACACAATAGAAACTTAAATTTATTGGGATTAGCAGGAACTGTTATTCAACTTATAAATGTTAAATTGCATTAAATATCATATGCTTAAAGTGTTCTATTTGATTCACTTAAAAGAACACTTGATAAACAGCCAGAAAATTTTGATATTTTTGATATTTTGATGTTTTTCAAAGATACTTCAAATAAATGTAAGATTTATGAATGGCAATGTTATTATCTAGATAATGATACACAACTACGTAAGTTGAGAAAATATATGCTAGATATATTAGGTAGAGTCAGATGACATTTCCAATATTCAGCCATTTTTGAACTATAAAAATAGTATTTTCCAGTGCTTCAATATACTATAGTCAGTGAATGTAAGAATGGTCTAAAATAAACTAATTGATAGGTATCATGTTGAATATTGTATTAGGTACATATTCTGGGTATTTATGAATTGGATGAAAATACTAATTTAAACACAAATAATATGGGGCGCCTGGGTGGCTCAGTCATGATCCCGGGGTCCTGGGATCGAGCCCCGCATTGGGCTCCCTGCTCAGCGGGGAGCCTGCTTCTCCCCCTGTTTGTGTTCCCTCCCTCACTGTGTGTCTCTCTGTCAAATAAATAAATAAATAAAATCTTTAAAAAAAACACAAATAATAAAACTGGTATTATGTTGTTGATCAAAGTTTAATATCTCCATTTTTATTGATGGACAATTATTTTGGTTGTACAATACTAAATACAAATGGAGTCTCTGACAGTTCCTGTCAATGGGTATTCCCAGTTTTGGTAACAGTGTGGGAAGATGTTTATTATATTCAGCTCATCCAAATGAATAAAAATAGCATACTAAGGAGTGAATTCCCTAATGTGCTAGAGAGGTGTGCATTTATGTGAGAGGCAGTTTACTTAGGTTGACCCTTTTATTTCATAGGATTATTATGAAGTTTCAGTGCCATAGTCCATGTAAAAGCTCTTTGTTCTCGCTTATTCTAATATTTTATGATTAGTTTTTTGACATTTAACTACTTGTTCTCTTAAGAATTTATTTTGGGCTATATAATGTGCACTTAGTTTCTGAATTGAGCTTTCTTTCACTTTTCTATTTAGAAAAATAGCTATTATTGAATAATTTTCTATTTACCAATTATTTGTGTCAGCTACTTTGGCTTTGCTTGCCTCTTAGGAAAAAATAGTGCTGTAACCAATTTCATTTATTAAGTATTCTCAAAAGTTTATGTTCTCTAAATCTCTTTCTCTTTCAAGACATCATTTTTTTTAAGATTTTATTTATTTATTAGACAGAGAGAGAGAGAGAGAGAGAGAGTGCACAAGCAGGGAGAAGCAGGCTCCCTGCAGAGCAGGGGGAGCCTGATATAGGACTCCATCCCAGGACCCCGGGACCATGACCTGAGCAGAAGGCAGTCGTGTAACCAACTGAGCCACCCAGGCGCCCTCAAGACATCATCTTTTCACTGATAGACCCCAAGTGTATTGTAACATATTCTGTGGTCTCCAGATACAACTTGAAAGTTACAGAGTCAAAGATACATTAAAAAAAAAAAAATTACAGGGAGACAAAATTCTTGATTTAAATGGGTCACATAGACAAAAGTCCATGTAGACCGAGAAGAGACTTTATTCAATTATTTTACCAATATTGTGAATGAGTTTGTCTTTCTGATAAAATTATTCTTAAACTCCTAAACTGACTGTGGAAATAAAACCTTAATGAAATTAAAGCAATCAATTAATCCCATAGGCCAAACTCTGTGTTATCATAAATGTTATACCATCTCAACTTTCAATATTCTTCTTTAGGTCAAAGTTCATTGCAGAAATATGAAACAAAACCAGTTGGAGAACATTATCATTTATGGGGTTTGCATATGTATAATCCTAATAATTAGTATATTTATCTGCTCAAATAAAGACAGAAACCACATTTTGTTACCGCCATGGAAATTACACTAATCTGACATTTTAAATAATTGTATTATTGTACACAGAAGACACTCAAAGTCTAGAAGAAATTTTGAGAGGCATTAGGAAGCCCTTAAAAAAGTATTCTCTATAGATTTGGAAGGATTATCTGGTCAACATGACTGGCATTCCTTTTTCCATAATGTATAGATTTTTCTCATAAAGGTCAAATCTCCCATTCTCATATCAGGAATTTGCAATGTTATCACTCTCAAGCCCCTTGTCACAAGGCCAGCATTTCCCATCAACTCTTATAAGATTTGGGGAATAGGGTAATCAAAATTAGCCCAAAATGAAAAAGATGGCAAGGACCGCTCCAATCATGGCTCATAGCATCTCAGATTTTGTTGTTGTTTGCTTTTTCCTCTTGATCCACTAAGTAAAGACAAGCACAGTTTATATTATTTATCATGAATGCTGTAAGCCAATTTGAATTGCTTATGTCAACATATGTTTATATAAACAATTATTTGGGGATATATTCAGGGAAAAGTGGAATTTTGTAAGTCATCTTTAAAATCCTCAAGGCTCATAATGATGATGCGACACCACCCAGTAATTCTGTAATAATGAAGAAGGAATGGATAAGTGAAAATGAGTTGGCTGTGGGATTTTATTCAAGTATTAGATGCCACATGTTCTAGACTTTGTCATATTTTGCTTCTAAGCGGAGATTTTAAAAGTAACAATGAATATCATTAAAAACATGACAGCTGATGTGTTAATGTCTTCAAACATAATATGTAACACTTGCATGGTACTCACCAGCTACCAAATCTTTATGTGTATTACTTTTGTCAGTTCTCGTATACACTGAGGTAGTGCTATTATTATTGTTGTCTATTTTTTAATAGGAAAACAGACACAGAGGATTAAACACTAATCTGTCTTAAGGATCTGACACCGGAACCCATACTCTTCATGTCTATCATTGAAGCTAGTTTTATCTCTTTTATATAGAGAGAATTCATCTACTCTCAGCATTATCTGCTCTACTATCTGTTCCTTCTGCTGACTATGGAGTAGTTCTCCAAATCAGATTGCTAACATAGACAAAACATGTCACCTAATTTAATGATCTTGTCATTATGTAAAAATGCTATCAAGCTTAGGAAAACAAAATTGTGCAATTTCTGAGATTTCATGCAAGCCCATATGTTAAGATGTTTTACTTCTTTTCCTTATACAGTCACAGACTTTAACCTCCATTAAAGATTAAAGTAAATCCACATATATGTATAAGTATATATAAAGAATGTCACTCTACATCTAAAATTTTGCCCACTAACATTCAAACTATTTGGTCTTTAGGCTTTACTAGCAGAATATTTAATTTTCACTTAGCACAGAGCGACATTAACTACTGTATCGCCTATCAATATATATACAATAGATGCATGATTGCAGAGGAAATGTATGCAAATGTGTGCATACATATTACTGTCTTTAAAATCAAAGTTATTGTGTGATTATGAAAAGGCTTTGGGAAATCAAGTTAAATTTTCTACTCACTCAGGCTTATGTTCCTGGGAAAATCCTATATGACCACCCCTTTTATTCCTTCTTATTATCTAGTCTCCTGAATACCTTTACAAGCTCACTTTTCACCATTCCTCGTTCCCTGCAAGGCAGCAGCAAAGATCTATTTGTAGTTCCCTCAATCTTCCTTTATCTTACTCTTTCCTGCTTTTGCACAGGATGCTTCTTGCCTATAACGTCTTTTCTGTTTATTGAACTGATGAAATTCTAGAACTTTTAAAACCTTCTATAAAACTTTTCTTCATGCCCTCTTAGTTCACTGCTGCCTTATCTTTGTTGTTTATCATCATGCACTTCTCAAACTGAACTGAACTTACTAGCTGTGTGACCTAGAGTTTCCTTAGGTGTAAACTGGGAATAAGGATACTGCCTAGGTCAGAGTTCTGTCAAGAAGCAGACTGGATAATTTAAGTAATCACGTTGTGTTTGAGGAGAATCTAATAAAGGGTAAGTTCGTGAATGAGGGAAAGTAGTGAGACCAGAATAGTAAAGTACAATGTTAGTAATCATAGAAAGTTCTGACTATGCCTTCACCTGAAAGAGCTGGGGAAGGAACAATCTGTGGAATGGGACACAGAGAGAGAGGTTGGGGTGCCTGGGTGACTCAGTTGGTTGAGCATCTGACACTTGATTTCGCTCAGGTCATGATCTCAGGGTCCTGGGATCTAGCCCTACATTGGGCTCCTTGCTTAGCCGTAAGGATTCTCTCTCTCTCTCCCTATCTCTGCCCCTCTCCCCACGCATGTGTGAACGCACTCATTCTCTCTCTCTCTCTCTCTCTAATCCCCACGCTCTAAAATAAATAAATCTTTAAAAACAGAGAGGGAGAGGGAGGGAGGGGGTTCTGTAGAAAGAGCTGTGTAGCAGAAGCTCTGATTCTTGGTTGAGGAATGTGGTCCTGCTGAGGAAATAAGTGCCCAGAGTTCGACTCCCTCCTTCCTATCTGGCCACTGCTTCCCACTGGCTGGTCTCACCCAGAAGCCAGAGCCAATGCTTGACATGATTGGTGCAGATCAACCTCTGGGACTTAAGTTTGTGAAGGGTGAAGGTACTTTTCCTACCCTGCTGGGGTTTTGTAAACATTAATGAAATAATATTAAAGCTCATATTCCAAGGATGTATTTTAGTCTGTGTAGTGCAATTTATGTAATTACCACATTTTAAATTATTCACTAGGGACCATAAGCTGCAAATCCAGTTGCTTAAAAGAGAAACTTGGGAATCATCTTTGATTCTTCACTCTCCTTCATTCCCCATATATATGTAGTGTAACATTTCAAATAGATCTTGTGTCACACTGCCTGGGTTCTAATTCTGCAGGGTTGCCGTTAGCCCAAGTGATACCAATGAGCCAATAAGAAGCAGCTTAGTTTGCTTACGTAGCAGATACACTGTGACTTAATTAGTGTAGCATGAGCTGGATTTCAGCCCCAGTTGACACTATTTTCCCTTTTCCTTGTGGGATGTATAATGGACACAGCCCTACATGGATGCCCAGAAATCATGGCTCCACCACTTTGTAGCTGGATGACTTAATTTACCCGCCCCCCCCACAAACACATTCCTTTTTCTGAAAAGTGCGAATAGTAGTACCTACCTTACTGGATCCTTATGAGAAGGAAATGAATGTGTATATATATAACTCTTAGAAAAAAGCTCTGGCATGCATTAAGCACTATATATGTCATTTCATATTTAAACATATATCTGGGGGCACCTGGGTGGCTCAGTCTGTTGAGTCTCCCACTCTTTATTTCCGCTCAGGTTGTTGTCTCAGGGTTGTGGGATTTCCTCCTAATTGGCTTGGCCTGGGTGCTCAGCGGGGAGTTCGCTTCTCTCCTTCTCCCTCTGCCCCTGCCCCCTGCCCCCGGCTCACGCACATGTGCACTCTCTAAAATAAATTTAAAAAAAAATAATAAAATAAAATACATCTCAATCTTTTGCTACATCTCCACTGCTGGCACCCATAAGGCTTTATTTCTTGCTGAACTATAAAAAGCAAATCCTTAACGAATTCCTTATTTGACTCGTTCCCTACTTCTAATTGTAATATTATACATCCTCTTTCTGTTTCACTCTTTGTAATAGATGTTTGCTAAAGTTTATTATGATAACTGTATTTCTGAGAAATTCTACTCCTAATGTAATAGATATATTTTTAAATGCTCACCAGCTTTTTATTTTTTTATTTTATTTTATTTTTTTGCTCACCAGCTTTTTAAAAAACAATTCTGAATTGCACTCACCTGAAATGTCAAAGTACCTAGAGTGACCTGAAAATAAAATGCATGTTGTAAGGAAATGTAAATATACAGTACGTGTCTCCAGCTCATTCCCCTTCCACTCGAGACTATTCCACTTCTTCACTCCTGCTTTCTCCTGCAGCAGCAGTCTCTCCTTCTCGGGGCTCTCACTGTGAAGCTCTCCTCCCCTGCAGCTCCCAGTTAGCAGTTCTCACTCTCCCTGTGGACTTCACTTCACAGCTCCTCTTCCAGATCTTTTTTCACTGGGATCACTCTCTTCCGTTTTTATACCATTGCTCTGTCATTCATAGTAACATCTTCCAACAAGGATGTGTCATTTTCATCAGCCTGAAAGATAAAATAAAACTTCCAGACCAGCAGTACCTGTAGGATTGAAAGTCTGCATTTATGAGGTATATAAAGCTTTTATGAGGCATCTAAATCTGCCGGAGGAAATGCTCCTGTGGAAACTAAGCAAGTGCTCCTATTCAAAAAGCTGTAACTCTGAGGCCAAAGGCCTAAGCTAAACCAATAGAAAATGAATTTTTGGATATTGACTTGCTACAAATGCTATAAAATATATCTACCCCAAAAAGTAAATTGTTGAACTACAGAGATTACTCAATTATTGTTATCATCACTCTTTCAGAAATTTCATTATTTACAAGTCCTTTTAATGTTCACAAAGTCTAATTTTGATTAACACCAAGGTTTGAAGATTATAAAGGCTCATTACAAATATATTAAAAGCTTAACTGCATATTTAGCGTTTGCCCACAGTTTTGTAGCTGGTTACTCTATTGCTTCTCTGATGCTGAACTGATACAAACAGCATTTATTACATTTTAAAAATAGTTATGTTTACTTTTGCAGTTTTGACTTTAAGTTTTATCTGACAGTTCTTGGAAAATAAATAGATACATCCATGTCAGGATTTATTAAAAAAAAACTGTCTTTGGAACATATATTTTATTTTATCAACATTTATGGAGGGTTCACTATAAGCCAGGCACTGCTCTGGCCATTTTACAGTTATTAACCCTTTTTGTTTTCCTAACATCTCTAAGTGGTGGGCACAATTACTTAGTCTCAGTTTGCAAATAAGGAAATTGAGGAAAAGAGATGTCAAGTAACAACCAGTAGGTGACAAAGGAAGGTTTTGAACCCAGACACTATCCAGATCCCTGGTCCTCACAACCCTGGTATTTTGTATTATTAGACCATTTTTTTTTTATATCTGACCCCAAAGTATGTACAAAGCACTAATGTAGCAGAATGCTTTTACTTATTTGAGGTGAAAAAACCCTGAGAATACCACTGTCTGAAGTTCTTATGCATAAGACAAATTTATCATTTTACATTAGTAACTGCACGTATACAGTGTATTCCATTCTTCCTTAAAAAACACCTGTATTAATGTTGTTGCTTAAGAAAACAAAAGTATATGTAATATAACTAAGGAGAAAAAAATGGCAAAAATCAAACATTAACTTACTTCCTCTAGTAGGATCTATCCATCTTTCTTTTGCCTATTTAGTAAGTTTTGAAGCTGGTTAGGAGTTTTGTCCTCGGTGTCTAAGAGTATAATTTTGCATTGTTTTTCTTCATTGCCAGAATAGAAAACTAGCACTTAGAATGTTCCATTGGCTGATTAGTATCCCATCCCAGGATCAGGGTCCAGAGGCTCCTGATCACTGCCTGGTGATAAGGTACCCTTAGCTGTTTCTCCTCCTTCCAGGGTTATTAGAGGATGAAAGTTTAATTGATTTCTGTTACATTTGCTCATTTTTATAACTCTTCTTAAGAGGTGCTTAAAAATTCTTATAGTAGTGACACAAACCAAAATAAAATGAAATGATGGAAAACTGATACTATACAAACAGGAGATCAATTATAAATATATAATCTGCAAACTCAGATTATAATTCCGAGTTTGCAGTCATATTAATATAATGTTCTTTTCCCTAGGTCATGAGGGGCTCCTTTCATTTCAAAAAGACGTTTATTTCACAGATGCAATCATCAGAAATATACATGGAAACATATAAGGTACAGGAAAGTGTAGGGAAAGAGATTCTCTTTCCTTGCAGCATGAACTCGGATTCCCCAAAGGTCACTGCTCATGTCTGAGGCAACATGGCCCAGCTGAGGGGCCCAGCTCATGTTCAGGACTGATTATTTAGGATATTTAGAGGCTGGACTTTGCTCCTGTAAAGAATGTACTCTAAACACATGAGAAGACTATCTTTGCAGCATTTAGAAAAATTTTGGCAGAGAATTAAATGTAAATGGTTAGGGTGCCTGGGTGGCTCAGTCGTTAAGTGTCTGCCTTCGGCTCAGGTCATGATCCCAGGGTCCTGGTATCGAGCCCCGCATCGGGCTCCCTGCTCCTTGGGAAGCCTGCTTCTCCCTCTCCCACTCCCCCTGCTTGTGTTCCCTCTCTTGCTGTGTCTCTCTCTGTCAAATAAATAAATAAAATCTTAAAAAAAATGTAAATGGCCGTTTCTGGTAATTAATGCCCAAGCAATTTCCATGGTTTTCTCCATTTTTTGTTCTAAAAAGTTTCTTTCAACATCTTGTGCTGTTACCTTGGACGCTTTTCTTCTCAAAAGCCTACTGACTAGCTGCCAAAGACAGGCCAGTTCACACCTTGCCTTTTTTACAGCATGCTCTTCTGCTCCATAGAGATAGACAATGCTCACAAAAGGAGAGGAAAAAAAGAGCTCGCATAGTCTCAATATGCGCATATTGGGTCACTTTCTAAGCTGCCAGGTTGCCGGAACAAAGTTGCAGGAGGAAGCCAAGATGCTATCCAATCCTTGAAAAGTGAACAAAAGTACCATATCCATTAGAATCAAAAAAGGCACAGAAGATAATGTTTTTTTTTTTTTCTTTCCAACAAGGAAAACTTGATTTATTTGACCTAACACAGAAATTAGGCTCTATCATCTATGTATTTTTATTCCGTCACTTTATTTTAAATGATTATGTTCCAGATAAAACCGAACAATTAAAAGAAAGACGGACGATGGCACTTACACGTGTGCAAAAAAGTTTTCTCCAGACTTTATTATGTTTCATTTCTCTTTCATATTAGGAACAGATAAGTAGAATACTGTTCCAAAGTGAAAGCAGTGAAGTGTCGCACTGCCTGCCCCTGTCAAGTTGATAGAGTGAAGATGTTGAACGAGATAATGGAAACTTTCTATTCAGTGAGGACTGGGATAAAGAAACCATTTCTAGTCATTCATCAGCATTGATTGCTTTACTGCTTGCGGCACAGATCAGAACTTCGGCTTTACAAAGGGAAACTAAAACAAGTACAGTGATCTACTCTGGGAAGCGTAGTTGGCTTCTGCTTATTTAGTACACAGCAATCATAACACATGTCAACAAAAACACAGTTAAGCCATGAACATGGAGCATGGCAACAATGTAGGTGCATAATTCTTCATGTATTCTGGTCCTGCAATTTATGAATACTTTATTCTGGTAAGTGGGGAGACACTAAGTGAATTTATCTCTGTTTTTAAAATCTTGTTTAGCTGAGAAGAGTTTTATTGGTTTCTTTCTTCCTCGTTTGTGATAATCAAATTTCAAGAATTGTTTAATTTTCAGAAATAGTTTAGTGATAAATAGCTATACGAAAATGCAATTTAGTGAACATGTGTGAGCCTGCAAACTGCAATTTATTTTCTGTAAAGGAGGTATTGAAAATATGTAAATGATACCTTCGGTAGTTTTCTGTTTTATTTTCCCTTAAACATTTGCAAACTTTATATGCCACAAAATGTGTACATATTTTCACTGCACTGAATGAATTTGGTAACTCATACACTTGCTTTTGGACAATTTATACTAGCAAGACAATTTATACTAGCAAATCATTCAAACCAAAGGAGCACTCTGGCCTCCATCATTTAGATACAGAATTTCAAATCAAAGTGTTTCTTTAGCTTGAATGATATGGACAATTGTCTCAATGCTCCATTATCGCTGACTATAGATTTCCAATCTGATTATGGGTCTAACATAAGATGGAAAAAATAATTAACATATAATTGTGTTTTGAGAACTTGGCTCATTCCAAAATCGTTGTGTGAGGGTTTCCTAGTGCAGACACAATCCAAAAGGTTAGTCATCTTCTGAAGATGAGTGAACTCTTAAAGCCACTTGAATATGATTTAGAGCAGAGAAGTAGAAACTCCTTCCTCGGTTAGTTGCCTCTTCAAAAACCTGTTTTGCTTCAACAAATTTTAAATATTTTCTTTCTGAAATGAATAATGTTCCTGAATTCTGTGGAACACAACAATTCCTGTAATCACAATAACATTCGATTGTGAATCACATGAACAGTAATGAGTGTGGAAAGAAATGATTTAAATTAATTTGGCATAAATGTATGTGATTATACTAGATCAGTCATTTTAATTTGATTATCTGTAAATAATAATAAACAAAAGCCAATGTATTCAGGCCATGATTATTATATTGATTATTATTTTTTATATTGATTATTTTTTAAAAGATTTTATTTACTCATTTGAGAGAGAGCAGGAGTGGGGGGAGGGGCAGAGGGACAATTAGATTCAATTAGACTCCCCTCTGAGTGCAGAGCCCAGCCTGGAGCCTGATTGTAGGACCCTGAGATCAGGACCTGAGCCAAAGTCAGATGCCTAACCTACTGAGCCCAGGTGTCCCTATTATATTGATTACTGACACAAATGGAAGAAACACTTTCCAAAACAAATCCCAAATAATTGCTTTTTAACACCATCTTTGTCTTTTGGAGATTTTCAGAAAAGGTCTGGATTCAACTGGGGAAAAAAAATTGAAGTAGTGCTGATGGTTTTCCGTGTTTAGGACTTTTTTTTTTTTAGGAATATAAAATGGACAAATCTTCAATATAGCTAAGCCAAGTTTTGAAGTGCTAATGGCTGTCTTGACATTTATAAATAGTTGTAGTGTCATTTCTAAACGCATTGATCACATGATGGACCCTTGTGATCCCTTGATGGACATCTTTCATATTTGTCCCATACTACTGTGGACTGCACTAGTAAGAAAGATCACAGGTTATGTGCAATTTCCAGTGAACTATTTTCATGGTAACTTTTCTTCTTCCAGTAAAACAACCCAGTGAATTCAGTGATAAGCATAATCTTAAATCTATTCTAATAGTTCAGAACATAACCCTTTACAAATCACAGTTTTTCAGCTATTGTTAGTAACAAATTTTTTGCTAAACTTGATGAAACCATGACTGTGGATCACGGTTTTAAGATGAATCCAAAAGGATATCTCTAACTAAGGGAGTTTGCAGCAGGTTCACAGAAATCTGACAATTTAATGATGGATAACCTATGGGCTCCAGTTTGAATAACACTGGAAACAATAGTTCTGACTTTTTTTTTAAATCTCTGATAAAGAAAAAATGTCTTACTTCTTTGTCTTCCTTTTCTATTGTTCTTTTCTATTATCCCTAAAGATCTCTGCTTTTCTCTTTCGATAGATATTTTTGATCAGTGTTAATCATAATTGCACCCATTTCCTACTCAACTGAAATATAACATCATCTCTTTTGTGAATCACTACTCTAACAGTTTTCTATCCTTTTTCCATTTCACATTAATAACTCATAAATACTTTTCTATGGCCTTCAGTGAATATCCTAATTTTATTTTTATAAGAAAATAAGTTAATGTTGATTGAATGTTTACCTATTAAATATAGTGTTTCACTTGCTTTGTATCCACCAATCCTTTCAATAATCCTAAAATGGTTTTTATATCCCCATCTTAAACATGGGATTTTTCAAGGTTCATATTAAATTATTTAATATACAGAAGAGCATATAGGTATTTTGGCAATTCAAATATTTATATTTTTTAAAAATTTTATTTATTTATTGAGAGAGAGATAGTGAGAGATAGAGCATGAGCGGGGGCGGGGGGTGAGAGGGAGAAGCAGATTCCCTGCTGAGCCAGGAGCCTGATGCGGGGCTCGACACTGGGATCATGACCTAAGCGGAAGGCAACGGCTTAACTGACTGAGCAACCCAGGGACCCCAGCAATTCAAATATTTCTAAATTTAAAAAAAAGCAAAAAAAAAAAAAAGCTTTCACTAATACCATAACCCTTTTATTAAAAAGTTGTTAAATCTGGGGGTGCCTGTGTGGCTCAGTTGTGTAACGGTCCGACTCTTGATTTCAGTTTAGGACATGATCTCAGGGCCGAGAGATTGAGCCCTGCAGTTGGGCTCCATGCTGGGCATGAAGCCTGCTTAAGATTCTCTCCCTCCCTCTCTCTCTGCCCCTCTCCACCCCCTGCTCTCTCTCTCTCTATCAAAAAAAGTTGGTAAATCTGTATTTAGTCCTGTATTTAGACCCTGGTCTTTGACTCTTCAAGACATCATTTGAGATTTTAAAGACAGTAACAAGTTACTCCTGGGAATTCTTTTCTTCCGGTCAAACATCTCCAAATCCTTAAAAAGCATTTTGACATAGATTTCATTTACTTCACCTTGTCTGTATTTTCATCTTCATACATAACTCAATGACGTTCTGAAAGTGTTATGTCTAAAATGTCTATAATTATATCAATAAAGTATACTTTCGTTTTTAGAGCTACAATATTAAACTATATTGGATTTGGGTGAAATCAGACTGTATAGATTCAAACTAGACCAAATTTTTTTTGACTGAAATGATGCTTTAGACATTTTAACCCAATTTCACAATTCTAAATTTATTCATGATATATATTATAATATCCTATTAATACTTGAGATAGTTTCAATTCTTAATTCTGGCACCCAGCAGTCTAGACTCGTAATGATTGTGTCTTTTCTGACTTAGTCAAATCTTTGATTCAGTTTGCTAAAGAGAACAGAACCAAGGACTGACAAAACCGTATTGATATGGATTGTTTATTTAATGATATTAAAGTTTGTTTATTCAATGAAGCTGAATTTCTGACATTTTCTTAAAAAATCTGTAATAAAACCAAGATTAATTATATATTTTATTTAAATAGTTCCACAGTATACAAAGTACTTTTGCATAAAAGCTCTAAATTTATCTTCACACAAACCCTATGAATTAGGCAATATTCTCCCCTTCATTAGTGTGGAAATTAAAACTCAAAGAGCTAAACAATTTATCAAAAACCATAGTTTACAAATGCGGAACTCGGAATGCAGACATCCTGATGTCTATGGAATTTTCCAGTGTACAATTTTACCTGTGTGTTAAATAATTTTTTAATATATTATTTCAGAAGATTATTGCTACTTAATTCATCCTTAGTTATTTGATACCATTATCTATTCATATGAAGATATATATATACATACACATATGCATATATACATATATATATCCTGAATCAACAATGAAATCTAATCTTTTAACTGTTTAGTATGTTACCATACCAGTGTTGCACATACAATATTTTATTTAATCTTCTCATTCATTATGATTTAACTTTCTCATAACCATAATTTTTATATTGGAATGGAGAAAAGTAAGATTCAGAGAGGTAATTCTATTTTGAAATCATATAGCTAACAAGTAACAGTATAGGATTTAAATACAGATCAATGCTCTTACATATTAACACATTACTAAAGTGAATTCTTGCTTAAAAAAACAACTTATATTTAAAAAATCTAATCAGACCTTTTACAATAATGACATCAAGATCACCCTCTTCTAATTTGTAATGGTTGTTATTTGTCCATTCTGAGAATTGAAAACTTTAGTTCCCCAGTTTTTTGGAAATTTTACATTTTTCTGAGATTTGCAAAAAAATGAAAATTGTGCTTTTTCTTCATATATGCAACTACCATTATTTGAAAAAAAATCTGTAATATAACTTTCTGGAAGCTTAAATTCGTTCACAACACCTATTTGTTTTATTAATATCTCCTATCTCTCCTATAATGCCCCTGACTTTCTAATTTTTTTCTCTCACTTCCAATTTTAAGTTCATTCTGGAGGGAAATATGGAAGGAAAATGGGAGTTAGGGCATTCTATAGGTTCTCTGTGATCTGTCATTATCAAAGTATCTGTCTGTGGGTCTGACCTTTCTTTGCTTCTTTCTTCTAACCATGGTGCTGAGAGAACGTTATAATAAGTAGATTTTGTGTTTTGTCTTGTTTTGTTTTGTTTTAACAACTCAACACAGACTTTCATATTCATTCTCTAGTCCTATCTTCTAAGCTCCAAACCTGTGTTGCTGAGTATCAACACCAAACCTAAAACTGACATTTAAGCTACATTCATCATTTAATTTTCAATGCAAACACGCTGATTATGGGAAAATGACTGTTGAAGGAACTTGTCTTCATCTTAATTCCATTTGTTCCATATGCTCTTGCTTTCTAAATATTATATGCCACATGCTGGATAAACACTCCTTCATAGAGTCCAATTCAACTATCTGAGTCAAATCATATACTTGTTACAACATCAGTCATAATAAAGTCCTTTCTTTTCTTTCTTCTTTGGGGCTTATTTAACTTAGTTTTTAGCAATGGTTTTGTTTGACCCCACTCACCTCTGATTCTTTGGGCTTCCTTTCCAGATTATATTTGTTTCTTTGTTTTGCCATTCCTTCTAGGAATGATTTTTCCTTTACAATTAAGTTTTAAAAATTTAATTTGTGCCAGCATATCTGCATAGCTGACTGTAAGTGCACGTGCTAATCTAAACATATCACAATCTCAAATAAAATAAATAAACATAAACATATCACAATCTCTACCACTTCTGGATAGCTTATAGCTGGACAGGCTGTAGTTAGTCCAGAATATGACAAACATTAGATTTCTCTGTATCGGATCTCATAGCTTCACAACCAACTTTTGATATGCTGGTGCCAAGTATGAATTAATGAACATTTGGTTTCTGTTTACCAGGCCAACCTCAAGTTCTCATCTGTGTTCCTCAATATTATTCATTTCGGGTGGCCCTAACCGTACTACATTTATTTTGAAGCAGGATACTATACTGTCTGTAAAACACCATCCTTGAGGAAAAACAAGTGATATTTTTAACAATTGACCCTCTGGAAAAAATATATCTGTATATATACATAAAATTGTCATACATTTTATTGAGAAGAAGGGTATGTAGCACACAATTTTGAAATAATAATAATATAAGAATATTTTTCTTACTTGTTGCCCAATTCTTGTGCCCATAACCACACGACACTTCACAAACAATATTGTGATAAGAATATTGGCGGATATTTTCATTTACATTAATAGATAAGACATTACTGAAACAAAGATGTATGTTGCAACTACAATTGTTGATCAATGATGTGAGTGACTTTTTGCTCAATTGGATAATGGTTTTTGAATATTTTAAGAACGTACTCTCAGTGTTTTTGTGCTATTCACTGTGGAACAGTTACAGAAACTTAATATTTGATCTGCATTACTAAATCTTTTCCATTACTTTCTTAAATTTACAATCAACAAAATACAAATACAGCCTTGATCTGTGGTGTTTGCCAATTTCTGTGGTGGCAAATACTGCTAAGATGGCAGATTTCAGTTCCTAAGGTGCTACCACTGAATCCTGACTTTCAAAAACTGATATATAATAACACACCAATATATAGAATTTCTTCCATACACATATAATGGTCACAAAAAAACCTCAAGGGTGTAGATAAAATAAAATGTAGTAAAATAATAGAAAGTGATAATCTTTGAGTGTATATTGCCTTTAAATATATAATTAAATGTTACTTTTAATGTAATTTAATTTTTAATAATACTTGTTTTTGACAACAAGCTAGCCAAATTCCTGAAATTTTAATAATTGGCTCTCACAAGCCAATATATGCTGTTTCCAACATCCCACTGGAGTGGGAGGAAACCTGATTTTATATTTTCCTGGCATGTTACTTAATATTTCTGAGCCAGAAGTTTCTTTATCAGTAAGAATTAGATAAAAAATACATACAGAAGCTTTAGAACAATGTTTAGAACATGGTTAATACTCACTAGTAGATATTGTTTGGTTCCTATTTTAAGAATAATACCTACCTAGGTTATAGCAAGGAAGTACAGAATCCCTATTAACTGAAATATGACATATTATGATTGTGATGACAAAATTTAAAATGTGTTGCATTATTTCAAGATATTACATAAAAGTATTTTAATACATTTTAACTTATCGAGTTAGTTACACCTCTTTAGTTATAAATGTACTATCAAGGAATAATTTTCCTTATGAATAACATTTATGGATTTTTTTTTCCTAAAGACACAGTTCAAATTATAATGCCTGAGAAGAAGATTCCAAATTACAGCATATTATGTAGAGCACTTTAAAACTTTAAATGGGAAGAATAATTCCTATTCATAGCTTTCAGTTTTGCCAAACTATTTCCTTTGTATCATATAATAAATATATGTTTTGCAAACCTCCTTTCTCTACCCTCCAGTATTAAGTCTGAAGAGACTTCATTATTCATTCACATGTGCGAAGGTAGCTGTTTCTACCTTAATAGAGCCAAAATTGTCAACTTTTCAAACAGTAACTTGTTTTCTATGCCCTAAGGTTTGAAAGAAAATGGTCTCATAATGGAAAATAGTAAGCTGACTTTCTGAATGCATAAATGGCTCAATTTTTTATCATACTATGCTGTGCTACCTGTCTGGAGGTGGTGTAATGGGCTCTAACAATAGGGAATGGAGTTTGTGGATAAATATGCCATAAATAACAATACTTGCTCTTTCCCATTGGGTTTTTTGCAGTCTCAGAGTTGAACTCTATCAACCTGAAGACACTATTCTAAACTGGAATTGTTTTAAATTATAAATAAAAGAAATGAATTTAAAGATGATCCAGGGAAAAAAAAAACAATGTTATGATTATTCAATTTAAAATATTTTGAGGCATTTCAACTAAACATATGATTTATAGTATAGATAATAAATAGATTGAGACTGTGACAGAAGTCTGACAGGTAAAGAAGTTTGTTTTTAATAAGTAGGCCTTATATTATTCATTATAGATACTATTAATTGAGAACAGTACTAGGGCCATAGATAAAAGTGATATTGTTTCTCAAGGATTCGTCCATGTAAGCTAAAGTTGAGGAGAAATTAAGAATCCTTTCTATAAAGGATCTAGCTAAACAGAGTAAATTCTGTAAAGTTTTAATTGCCTCTGCACATGTCTTAAAAATACCAGATAAGATTTTATTAAGGTAGAAGTATTGGAACAGATACCAAGTATTTCATATTGAATTGTGTTTAATGATCTATTTTCATGACATTCCTTTGGGTAATCAAGAATTTTATTGCTTTAATATTATAGAAATGCTAGATTATTTTTGAAGGGGAAATAGAGGGGAAAACCAACATTGGATCAATGACTTGACATTGCTAGTCAACTTAAAGCATGAAAACATCCATTTAAAAATCTAACTAGCAGCTCTTCATCTTTAGTCAACAGCAGTACTCTAATTATGTAGAGAAGTCTTCCAACGTATTAGAGAATTTCTCTTCTAGGAATGTGCATGGGGATTTTACATTATAACTGAGACAAAGACCAAATGAGTATAATAAATTTAAAGAAATGTGTAAGCAGCTATCTTTTCAAAGTGTTTTGAATAAATTACAAATGTATCTCTCCATACTAGTCTCAATCTAAGGTAAATTTGAAAAATTAGCAATTAATAATTTTAGACAAAGGTAAATTTCTCTACATAGTAGGATTCTTAATTGTCTTCTTATCTTTCAGTACAACTCACATGAGAAATGTTGGGTAAAATATGGGAACATTTTTTGGGTAGCATATGAAAAAGGGCCAGGTTTGGTTAGAGCTGGAATTAGGGATCTCTCTGCACTGCCAATCTCTTTGCTATTTTGCAAATACGTGAGACACGGTCTGGCTTATTTTTTAATACTTGCTCTTTTCTTTGCCTTAACACTCCCTCTCTGAGCTCTCTGTGTTTCACTTACTCATATCCTTCAGATCATTCCTCAAATATAACGCCCCCCCCAGAGAAGCCTTCTTTGTCCTCCATATTTAAAATTGTCAGCTGTATTTATTTGTTTTTGTTCACTTATCATCCATTATGCAACATATTTTACTTTTTATTTCTTTTATTAAATGCCCCCCCAAGTAGAAAGTAAGTTCCTTGATGGCAGGGAATTTTACTGTCTCCTTAGACACTAGAGCAGTGTCTAGCATATAATAATACCTTTAAAAAAGTTAATTAATGGGGCACCTGGGTGGCTCAGTTGGTTAAGCATCTGCCTTCAGCTCAGGTCCCAGGGTCCTGGGATCGAGCCCTGCATTGGGCTCTCTGCTCAGCAGGGAGTCTGCTTTTCCCTCTCACTCTCCCTCTGTGCTCTCTCAAATAAATAAATAAATAAAATCTTTAAAAATAATAAAAAATAAAAAAAGATAATTGAATAAACTAATAATATGTGTGTTATAACCTGAGGAGCTCATTATTGAGCACAGGCACATAATAATCCTGAACGGAATTTATTAGCCATAGGAATAACCAATTTGAAAATTTTAGATATATAGTATATAGTATCAGTGGTTTAAAGTCCTTTTTTTTGGAAATAGCCAGGATAAATTATTTCACTATTTAAATACCCTAATTATTATTAGTAGAACACTTTATTCCTGCACTTGTAAATTCATCTATTCAAAAGATACTGAGAAAATCCTACTGTGTATTAGGCACTTTATGGGGGGTGCCTGAGTGGTTCAGTCTGTTAAGCATCTGCCTTCAGCTCAGGTCATGATCCCAGGGTCCTGGGATGGAGTCCTGAGTCAGTCTCCCCACACAGTGGCGAGTCTGCTTCTCTCTCCCTCACCCCCTCACCCCCACCCCCTCTGAGAGAGCTCATGCTCTCTCTCTCTTAAATAAATAAATCTTAAAAAAAAAAAGGTATTTAGGCACTGTATAAATACCATAGATACATTGAAGCATATAACCAGTAAGGGAGATAGGTTTCAGATAATCTTACTGCCCCTCATCCCCCAAAAAAGACTTACAGATGTTGTCAGTAAATTTTACTAAAATCTATAATAGGATGATCTTTCTGACTCACTCTGGAATATCAGGGAAGGGTTCCCTGAAGAATTGAGGATTGAACTGACACCTAAGAATGAACTGGTTGCTCTTGGTTCCTCAGTAAGGGAGAGAGGACTGGGAAGGTTATGTCAGAGGGGGAAAGAAAGTGCAAAAACCTGGGGCAGATTGGAGCAACTTAATATGCTGCATTCACTCCATGAATACAAATAATTTTATTTAACTTGAAACTCTTTTTGGATTCAAATGATTTGCAATAGAATTTACCTTGGGTGGCACATTTATAATATTTGTTAATATTTATTAAACCAAATTGGGCACAGTGTGAAGCCTTCCTTCAAAAATGAAACATTGAAATGCTGAAAGTGTTAGTAAGTTAATGATTTCTATTAATCAAGAGAGAAATGCTCCACAAATTGATATTTTTGCTAGTCAACTTCTTTCAATTTGGTAGATTCCTGCCTACTTTAAGAGACATTTCCTTGAATATATACAATGTAATCATCTGATCTAAGCAAAGAACATTACAAATTTGTAAAGCATTTAAAAATTATAATGCACATGTACATAATATACTCTCATGTGTTATTCCCAAAAATATAAGAACTGACTGAATCTCATATTACTATTTAGAACCCAGAAGCCTCCTAGAATCATACATTCAGATTTTATGACTCTTAGCCTGGTGACATCTCTGCAATGCTGCCAGAATTTCTTGCCATTAAAAAGAAAATTAAAATTAAGGAAAATCAATAAAGTTATGTTTTATGGGGGAAACTTCTTTCAAGTAATCAAAGGGAATATAGAGATGAAGTAAAATATTTTAATATTATATAATGCTCTGAATTTTTATTATATTGATTTTTAAGTTTACTCTGTAATGATACTTTTAATAGTTTGTAAGATGTAATTTTCCATGCCACTCAATAAATCAAATTTTATTTTATGCTGTCTAATTTGACATTTAAAAATCAAACAATAACATCAATGAAAACCTAGCAGAGGGACTCAGCCTTAATAAATAAAATAATAAAATAAAATAGTTGCTTTGAGTAAAAAATAGCAACTAGAGAGTATTTAGGGATATTATCATGCTATTGAATAGAACAAATGTAAATGCTCAGGAAAATTTTTAAAATACTCTAAATAACATTGAAACTAGAAATGTAATAATAAATAATTTGAATACTTATCTCTAAAACCTATTAATGCTAACCTGACAGAATACTGACTACTACAAAACTATCTACGATTAGTCATTTACACTGTAACTTGTACGTAAAATAAACAGTTTTTAGATATAGCTCTTTACATTTTTCACTTGAAATAAAATTAAAAACTAAGTATTTTAGTTTTCAGAAATAGATATGGAAAAAATTGTACCAAAATACAAGGTAAGTCGATCATCTTGGTCTTAACTGTTGAAGAATTAATATCACTATGAAAGTGTTAACAAAAATCTGGCATCTGAGGAAAAAGTGTGTTTAAAAAATGACACCAACTCTAGCAGCCCACCATTAGGACCTCTTAATTTTATGAACAGAGAATCTATATTGAATAGCATATTAAACATGTCCCTGTTTCTTGTGCACTGAGTCAGATATCATTTCAGTAGTACTTGGGGGCTTTCCTTTTAGGATCACTATGTCCCATGTGACAAAAAGACGGTAAAAAGACATAAGGTCCTAACAACCTTCAATTTCACTTTCTTTCTCTTTTGAGGCCAGATAAATGAAAACCGTCTGTTTCAAGTAGAGAATGAATATTTTTAATTTCCTTCTTTCTGACACTTCTACTTATATTTGTCTTTTGAGTTTTATCTCTGTTTTTACTTTTTCAGCCACACAAAAACGTATTATCTGCCCAGTTGTCTTTCTCATCATCTTGTGACCAATAATATCATTTACAAGCAAAAGAATGGTTTTTCATGGCAGAAACTTAGGTTTCTGGGAAAAAAAGGAGCACATCCTCATTTATTAATAATAACATTTTTTTCAGTACGATAGGGCTTGAGTTAATCGATTTGCCTAATATATTGCAGAGTTTTATTTGCTTCTTATAATTACCTCAAAAATTTTACTCCTAAATCACTCACTGGATTTATTGGCCTGAGATGATTTTTTTAAAGGTATTCAGTCGTATTGACACGTTCAGTAATGAGATTGATCACTTCTTTATAATTCATCATACTTTATATACCATGGCTGTCTTCTAGGAATTTCCAGAATATCTAGAATTATATTAGGAATTAAGGAAAATCTTGATTTTATTTAAAATTTCTAAATTTTCTAAGGTCTGCTTCATCACCATTTCATCTGAGAAGGAAAATAAACTATGTGTGTGTGTACGATACATTCTAGATATTTTGTATTTGGGATAAAAATAAATTAATATTTTGTACAAAGTCACAGCCAACTTGTCCAAAGTGTTCTGCTTAGAAAACTAGTTTTATTCAATTTGCTTCCTTTGAGGCTTCCTGGCTAATATGCATGTGATCTGCTGTCTTGCCCTATGTGCCATTTAACTTTTGGTGTCAACATTTCAAATCTATGAAGCTGGACATCGTGTAGTGAGAAAAGGCTAAGTGATTCCTGGTCTTCCACCAAAGCTCATGTAAACCCAGAAAACAGAACTCATATGGCAGGTCCCCACTGTTTGTCTAGGGACATAACACTCACTGTTAATCCAAACAGACTAATCTTCTGTTGCAACTCATTCCACACAGTTTTACAAACATGGCTAAAGCAAAAGAAAAAGAAAATCTCCCATCTAAGAACAGATCCTTTCTAAATGTTCCTGCCCCTTATATAAATTTATGAAAATATTTAAATTAAGTGTAAGTTCCTTCAATGAGTGCAAACATGAAAAAAATTAATGAAAATGATCACTGCCATGTCTGACCTATGGATGCCAACTTTCTAGTTTTCAATTTTCCATTTTAAACTGGGGAAGGTTAATTGCTGTTACTCTTTCATGTTTTTTGTTACACAATCACTCTGATTGGAACACTGTATGAAGCTTTCGAACCTTGCAGTGTCTGGTTAAAAGTCAATGTCCTCTGAGGAGAGGAATGATTAGCAGCTGGTTTTGAGAAAAATAGCTTACTGACTTGAAAATAATTCAGAGTGACTTCATTTTCTGATTTGAATATTGTTCTATGGTAAAGCAATGCATAAGTTTGTTTTTGTTTTGTTACAGGCTTGTGATTGCTTTTATTTATTTAAAGCCTTTATTTCCAGAGATCAATATGCAGTTTACTATACTAATAAATGCCATAGTAAAATTTTATGAAAGGATTTATTATCAAAATGCCTTACTGTCTTTAGGACACTGAAATGTGACTCAAAAATTTGTTGGAATTAGGAAACATTAAAACATTAAGTAATATAATTTCATTGTAAGTTTTGAATTAGAAGTAACCTCCCAAATCTTCCAATGTATTTTCTTAATTTCATAGAAACTGAACAAGAGGCACAGAAGACATAAGTGAGTTGCCCCAGGTCATAATGCTTGGTAGTGTTAGAAACAGAATAATGGCCATCTTTCCTGACTTTACCCCAAAGTTATCAGGCCCTGTGTCAAAATTTGAATAGCTCTGTATTAACTTAGTCATTCCTAGACTTTAGAGGTTCGTATCTTTTAAATTAAAAATAAATAAATAAAATCTGGATTTTGACATGGGGTTTTCATGCTTCTATTTCACCAAAACAAAATAAAAAAATCAATTAACCATAAAAGATAGAAAGACAACTGCCTGCTGTTGATCATCTTATAATAGAAGATGTTCTATTACTAATATATATGTGAAATACTAATAGCAAATTAAGGGAGATCCTTTTATACATGATTAATTTTATTTTAAAAAATCATACACCCTACTATTCATCCTTATTTTTGTCATATCTCTCGACCAAAGTATATCCCAACACTGACCAAGAGTAATCCAACATTTGATTGAGGACTGCTATTCTAAGTTATGTGGTCTCATAATCACCCATTGTGGAAGGCTGGGCAGGTGTCTACATTTTACAGATGAAATGAAAAAGAAGTTTCTTGTGAGTGATCCAATGTCCAGGACTAGAAAATGGCAGAGCCAGGCATAGAAATGACAAATTCCAAGCCAAAATCTAGTGTTCTTTTCACTCTATAGGCAGCCTCAGAAAAGAGAAAATAGCTTACTTACTTGAAGAATATATTTTTTTAATACAGCAAAAATATAACATGAAAAAGCAAGCGTACATAATGTAATTGTGCTAGTAAAGAACATATACAACTTGTGCTACATTTTGCATTTTTCTTGATGAAAAATGAAGCATGCTATCATATACCATTTTAAATCACATTTACTTCTTTCATGGTGAAAAAGAAAAAATTAAAATCAAGCTATTGTTAAGAAAAAAGGCAGTTTTTTATATAGTTATATTTGAACAACTTTCTATAAAAATGCTTCTTTTCTCAAATGAGAGAAAAAATAAAAGAAAATTAAATACAGAATCTTAAATTTACTTAATATTCATAATTATGTAGTTACACAAATGGTGTTTTATCTCTTCAGTGTCTTAGCACTAGGATGAAACAACTGAAAGATAATACCGATTGCCATATGGTTTACTTTCCACGTCTATGTTTGCAATTACTTAGTAATATCACTTTAATAGTTGTGAAGATTTTTATTACTATTAAGTCAAAAGTTTTCATGTGCTTACGTATCCATTCAGTCAAGAAGTACCTATCAATCCCATGGAGATATAGCCATGAATAATCCAGACAAAAATACCTTCCCTAATGAAGGGTTTAGATACCAAACAACATAAACAAATGAAATATATTTTATAGAGCATAATAAGCAGTGTAAAGTATAACAATGACAACAACAAATTAGAAAAGATGTGAAAGGAAATGCCGAAGAGATGGGGAGGTGGGGAAAGTTGGAGTTCAGAAAAGGCCTCAATGAGGTGTTGACTTTGAATGAAATCATTGAAGGAAATGAGGGAGTGAGTCACACGTAGATGCCTGGGAGAAGAGGGTACCGTCAGAGGAACAGACATGGAAAAGACCCCATGACAAATTCGTGTATGGCATGCTTAAGGAAATAAATAGGTCAGTGTGGTCGGACCTGAATGAACGAGGGAGAGATTAGCAATATATAATAATGTAAAAGTTAATGACAATCTAATCTGATAAATTCCCATCAGCCATTAACCAGTTATTTTGAATGAGATAGGGAAAACATTGGAGGATTTTGAGGAGAAGAAGAGCATGGTCTGACTTACATTTTAACAAAATCACTTTGGCAGCTGTGTGGAGAATAAACTAAAAAGAAGTGTTATCACAATTAAGAGGCTACTGCAATCATTTCACAGAAAGATGGTAGTGGCTTACCTCAGCATGGTTGCACTGAAAGGGGTAAAAAGTGGTTGGATTCTGGGCGTATGCTGAAAATGTTGCCAATGGGATTTGCTGATTGATTGAAGAAAGAATATGAGAAAAAATAGGAAAGCTCATGATAATTTCATTGATCTGAGCATATGTTAATATAGAGGAAGCTGTGAGTGGGATTGTTTAGGGGAGGAGATCATAATTTTGGTTTTAGGCATATTAAATTTGAAATAGCTAGTAGACATCTAAGTGGAAGTGTTGCATAAACCCTGGGCTGTGTGAGCTCAGAGCAGAGGCCCATAAGGAAGATAAAATTTATGAGTCATTATCATATAAATGGTAATTAAAGCCTTGGTATTGGATGATATTACCAAGGGAGGAATGTACATCAGAAGAGGTTATGTACAAAGTCTGTGCTCTGGGGTATTCTAACATTTATAGGAGAGAAAGATGAGGAGGAGGCATCAAAGGAAAATGAGAAGGAGCCACTGGTGAGGCAGGAAAAGAACCAGGAATGAGAGATGTCAGGGGAGCCAAGTAGAGAAAGAATCCCAAGGTGGAGCAAGAGATCAACGGGTCAAATACTATTGATAGGTCAAATAGAATAAACAGTGAGAATTGACAATAGGATTTAGCAATGTGAAGACCATAAGCAAGCGTGACAAGAGCAATTTCAGAGGTATTGTGAGTTAAAAAAAGGTGAGGGGAGGAATTAAAGATAGCGAGTGGACCTCTTTTTAAGAGTTTTTCTGAATAGATAACAGAGAAATTGAACAATATTTGGAGAGGGAAGTGAGTTTAACAGAGGTAGATAGGAGAGATAACAGCTTGTGTAAAGCTGCTGGAATAATACAATAAAGAACAAACTTGCAGATGTAGGAAAGAGAGAGGACCAGACTGATGGAGTGACGATGCCCTACAGTACTTGGGGGGAGAGGATGGCTAGAGTGATGTTTCAGAACACATGAGAAGGGATGAAATCTAGGGTGCGAGTGGCAAGGAGCACAAACCTGGAGTTTAAAGCACAGACCGTTTGATCACTCAGGGGAAAGATATTGAAGTATAGGGAGATAGATTCAGGATGGATGATGGCTTGTAGAAGCTCCTTCTGATTTATTGTAGAGTCTACAGACTTTGGAATCAAGGTTATAAGGTAAAAGTGAGGATGGAGAGAAGGTGTGGGAGTTTTGAAGTGATATAGAAAATTAAAAATAGACTGGGAGAGAAAATGGACTCTGGAAATACAGTATTTTTACTTGAAGCATGAAGGTATGTTTGAGGTGCATGATTATGAACTTATTAAGAAAAGCATATCCATTTTTGTGCTTTTCTCTAGCTACATTTAGCTGTATGGCTGCAGGCATAGAATGGATTTAGAGTTGCATTTAACTGTGGTTAGGATTTGACTGAGTAGGTATGACAAAAATAAGAAAAGGATAAGGAAGTTGAAGGTATATGCAAGATAGTGATTAAAATGGTGGCCATTTAATTGAAGTGAATTATGAGGATATGTGGGGGTAGGTGACAGTAAAAACATGGTAGGTTTTTTGGTTTGTCAGTACACATGCCGTTAAATTAATTGTCGAAGTCAAGTTGGAGAAACTGAGCTGGAGCGATAGGAGTGTAGATTAAAGAGTAGAATGCTCGACATTGAGATGGTGAAGAGTTGGCTGTTAGAGGAAAGGCAAGGGCTATGACACAACCATGGGAATGAGGGTCCAAGATAGGAAAGGGACAAGAGCAGAGAAAAAGTGGTCAAGGGACTAATCACCTTTATGAAAATGTAAACATCCGAGGGGCCTATAGGAGTGGCGTTGAAGGAAGTAACAGTGAGCCGGGTGCTAAAAATCTTCACAGGATGAAGATAAATAAGATAATGAGATAAATGGGCATTGGGTGTGGTATGGTCTTTGGAAATGAGATTTAAACCTTGGGCATTTTAAGAAAGAGGGAGGAGAATGATTGGATGTGGTGAGGTGGAGCGTTTGCCCACCTCCAGGCCCAGTGATAAAAGACTTTTGAAAGAGGAAGCTGCTGTTGGACAACTCCAGGGGATATACTCTCTTCCGGGGAGAGTTGAACTTAGTAAAGAAAGAAAGGAAAGGATCTATAAACATATTTCTTGATTAGATGTTTCAAACAAGAAGTCAAGATTGCCTTCTTACTAATTCTTATTTCACTTGAAGGTGTATTAGGTATATATAGCTAGTATTTTATTAACTGCATTCATTTCATCTCAGCTGTTTATAATTATCTCAGTTTCTTAGATAAGAAAACAATCTGAGTCAGATTGCATTATTTACTCATATCACACAACTTGTCAATAGCAGAAGTGGGATTAGACTCAGCTCAGGTACACAGAGACATTCTTAGTATTTTTCCCCGTGTGACTTAATCAGTCTTCTTAAATGAGGTGCTGACAAAGTGATCCAGAGCTCTTCCAGGTGGTAGCCTGGAGATTGAGAATCTTCCCTAAATAAGTGGCAAATAAGGAGGGACACTAAATATGTGTGGGAACTGGGGTCTCTAGGGAGACTCCAGACAGGGAATGTGCCAAGACTTTGAGAAGGAAAGGATCATGGAATCAAGGAGAAAGAGAAAGAAGCCTCACCTTAAAATCTGATCAGCAAGGGGGAAGAAGCAGGAAATTTGGCTGAAGGGGAAGTGAGGGGACATAGTAAGGCCATATCAAATATTCTATTCTTTATCTAAAAGCTATAGTTAATGTTTCGAAATAGAAGAGTAACCCAGGCATTTTCATTTAAGCAACTGCCTTGTTGAAGTCCTTCTTCACAATTATGAAAATATCCAACTTGGTGTCCAGTGATAATATGATATGGTTTTCTTCTACATTTTGCACACTTAAAGATTGCAAAGTGTGCTTTATAATTTACTAAGATAATTTTTTTTTTTTAAGATTTTATTTATTCATTTGAGACACAGAGATACAGAGAGAGAGAGAGCATGAGCAGGGAGAGAGGCAGAGGGAGAGGGAGAAGCAGGCTCCCCACTGAGCCAGGAGCCTGATGTGGGGCTCGATCCCAGGACCCTGGGACCACGATCCAAGCCGAAGGCAGATGCCCAACCATCTGAGCCACCCAGGCACCCCTAAGATAATTTCTAAAATACTTTTACATAACACATAAATTAAAGAGTAATTTAGTAGTTTATGTGTACACTGGGTTTTGTTTTATGATTAATTTTAATTGTTTTTTTTGAAATAAGTACTCCTGATTTCCACAAAAATGTCCTGTATATATAAGATCTGCACATTATTTTGGATTGCACCTTTTCCTTTTTAATGAAAATATAAAATCCATATATGCACATAAACCTTGCATGGATTTGAACATCTTGATTAAGCACTCAGTTACATGCATTTTCTCATTGATCTAGCTTCTGCTCTCAAATTGTTACAATTGCATATTCTGCCAAATCTTCTCTTTTAGTATTTCCTAAGTGATTTTTTTTCCATGCTGAATAATGATCATAGTATCTTTTTGCTTCCTTTATTGGAATCAAAGATACATTAAAAAATAATAAGTTAATATAAAATTGACCCTGATTTCATAGTTTCAAAGCTATTTTTCTTGTTGAATTTTAGTTATGCAGCAGAATCATTTCTTTTTGACAAATAACACTTATAAAGAACCTTAGGGTCATTATGTGTGAGCTATAGTATTATATAAAAGTGAGGACTATTATTGGCATTTCTGAATAATATAAAATTTCGTTGTCAAGCAGTGACCCATGTACTAAGATTTCTGTCAGTTAATCAAAACAGATCACTATTTTCAAGAAAAAAAAAATCAAGATGCTTGTTACGCAATGATAGCTCACAGAACTGCTAATGTTATACAATGAACTGTTAAGCTATGTAATCACTTGGTCCAGAGTTCCCTACAAAAGAAAAACGAAAAGCAAGCAAGCACACAGGAGCATATAAACACACACCCCTTCCCCCCCACACACAATTTCTTTGACCTTGATGTTCAATTAAGCTCGAATTCTTTCTCTTGACTACATTCAAAACATTCATTTCCATATGACTTTACATAGCCCTTATTCCTAGTATCTGGCTTCAGCAGTCCTTGCTACTGAAACTACGTACTTCAATGTAATTGAAATCAAAATTAGAATTTTTTAAAAAAAATCTTTTAAATCAACCACACATCATGGGTTTAATAGCTTCTATTATATCTCCACCAGCTGGTCATCCAACCACTGTTTCAGAATTCTTAATCTCTCAAAGCATTACATTCTATCTTTGAATCTTAGTAACTTCTCTTTTATGTTTAGCAGAGACTTGTTTTCTACTACCTTCTCTTAATTAGTTCTAGTTTTCACACTTGGTCAACATAATTGTTTGTTTATAGTTCTCATCCACTTTGAGCTACATTTAAAAATAATAATACTGTAAAGCTAATTGTGTTAAATGCTATACAAGTAAATGCTAAGAGGTTATACAATATTCTAATTCAAGATATTTTATGGAAATAAATTTGTACAAATATCAGCAGAAGTGGTTGGAGAATATTCTAAGAAGAAAGAAGAGTATGCATAGAGGAATATAGGTGGAAAAGCTGTTGTTATGCCTGGTATAGTGAACAGTCCAATCTGACTCAAATGCTAACAATGTGTAAGGGAGGGTTGGGGAATTAGACTGTAAAGGCAAATTAAGGAATATTCTGGAGGACCATGAATCTGACTGAAATTTTTAAACTTTATTTAGTGAAAGGTACAAATTCTTTGAAAAATTTTAATAAGTTATGCATATATTCAAATTAATCTATGAATTAATGCTGAGCCAATTGAAAAGAGAAATGTATGTGAAAAGAAAAAAAATAACAAAACATTAGTCAGTGTTAAAATAATAAAATGGTGACAAGAGGAATGAACAAGAAATGATTATACTTAAGAAATAAACACTAAGTGCCAAGCATTGGAGTAACCCTTTAACAGCACACCCCAAACTTTCTCATGATAGAGGAACTTTAACTATCCCCATTATATATGAGAAAAATAACAAGCTCAAGATTATGCAAGTAGTCAATAGATAAGTGAAGCAGGGCCATCATCCTTCCCCTTGCTAAATGAAGAGTCATTCTTTAGTTCTCTAATTTTCTATTTTTAAGTTCTTTAGAAAGTTAATTTATTGAATGGCTTCGCCCACCACTTCTATAATATCCTGCCAAGTCCACATTTCCGACCATCACTTCTCACTCAAGTGCAAATCTTGCATGAGTCAAATTTCTCCTGTAAATTTCTTCTTGAATATTACATCATCTTAAAATATTTAGTAAAAAGAAAAAATTCTCTCACTGAACATTGGTATGTTTTGTCAGATGAGAATCATTACATTGCTTGTAACTCTCTACTGCAGTAGATACGAATCAGCTAATCTTTTGTGCATGCAATCAGTAAATTGTGTTGGCTTCTGTGGCTAGAGTTGACTATTTAGATATTAAATTTATGGTATTTTGCATTGTTTATTCCATGCTAAATGATTCTTTATTTAAAAAAAAAAAAGAATTTCAGGTATTGGATAAGTTTATAAATGCCTCCCAGAACCATTTTCTGCTGCTTCTCAAACAACTCTTTATCTAAACTTTATTCCCTTTGTCTGGAACCCTCTTTTTTTTAACTCTCTTAGGCTAAAATATTGATAACCTTGCATGACTCTGCCTTCTGCCCATATGCAAATGACAGTCCTAGTGATTCTTCCTCCATCCCCTGAGTCTCTTCCTTTCTTTTAACTTCCACGAATGCTTCCTCTTTTCCCCTAGGCTCCACAAATTCCTTTTCAGTTCACTAATGCTAGTCTCTTCTACAACCTATGTTATGCATTTGTCTCAAAATTTTTACTTATTAAGTTTATGAAGTATATTACTTAATATATTAAATATGAAGATTAGGTTAAAAATTGATTGGTATTTAATGCCTAAAGATTAATCCCATTTTTTTAGATTGATCTTTTCAATTTGTCATCTACAAAATCTCTTCCCCAATAAACATAATCTAGGCATTTTCCTAAATATTCTTTTATACTGATTCCTACCTCCACAGCTTTCTTTAATCATTATGTATAGTGCTATCTCACTTGTTTCTCCACCTAGGTGAACTTTCCTTTCATTCTAGGTATAATTTGGGTCATTTTCAAGTCCTTGGAAGTGTCTCCTTTAAAATTTTTAAGCATTATGGGACTTACCCCACTTGTTTATCATGTGGTATTTCATTAGTTGTACTGATGTTTTTAATTTTATACCTGCTCCTTTCTTCCAAAATGTATCTTGAATCCTTTGAGGTCATTTACATTGTTTCATTCTTCTTTATCTTTCTCATGCCTAACATTGTGCCACATAGAACATATTAAGACATCATTGTTTATACAATGCCTCAGGCTCTCTTGAAAAGCAAATGAATTTCCAGGGATCCAAGGATGGAATGTTGTTGATGTTATTGTTGTTCAGTGTGTGTCGGTAATTTTAGGAAAAATAGCAATGCATTAAGCACTATTGCAAAATGTTTCATATATATATATATATATATATATGTTAGAAATGTTTCTGGCTTTAATAAGGTTTACAACCCAGTTATGGAATATTATATGACAGTATTGTTCTTTGATTTTGACTTTTCTACCATTAAAAAGTATTTCTACAGATTTGCAGAGGAGATCAAATTTTAGAAATTCATATACCTTCTAAATAAATAATTATAGCACAATCATTTGATAAATGAGGTGTGCATATATTGCTCTTTTGGGGTATCAGGAGTAAGAAATATATTTTCACTTAAGTTAATAAGAAGCAATGGTAATTTATCAGTGTGGCATAAATGTGACATGTACTTTTAAGTAGTATATCTTGGCCACAGAAGTTCCAATTGCTGGGGTGCCTGGGTGGCTCAGTCAGTTAAGTGTCAACTCTTGATTTCTGCTCAGGTCATGATCTTGGGGTGCAGAGATTGAGCCCTATGTCAGGTTCTGCTGTGAGCATGGAACCTGCTTGGGATTCTTTCTCTCTCCCTCTCCCTTTACTCCCCACCCCCCAACTTGTGCTCTCTTTCTCTTTCTCTCTCTTAAAAAAAAAAAAAAGGAAGAAATTCCAATTACTAATCACTTCAATAAATATGTTATGAGATTCTAGAAGTCAGGGTAGTCTTGTGCTGTAGGTAACCTTTCCACAGCAGTAAATGAAATACTCTTGAGTACGTTGTAATAGTGAATCAGTGACTGTACATGCAAACAAGCTAGGACATTTGTTCTCACTTTGGGTCTCTAACAGTTGAACATGTCATAACTGGTAATTGTATTAATTATCAAAATAGGAGAGCCTGGGTGGCTCAGTTGGTTAAGCAACTGCCTTCAGCTCAGGTCATGATCCTGGAGTCCCGGGATCGAGTCCCACATCGGGCTCCCTGCTCAGCAAGGAGCCTGCTTCTCCCTCTGACCCTCCCCCTCTCGTGCTCTCTCTCTCTATCTCTCTCCCCCTCATTCTCTCTCTCAAATAAATAAATAAAATCTTTAAAATAAATCATCAAAATATTATGATAAAGGACACAGTCATCTTCTCTTTAAAGGAGATTCAATATGTTTACATTGATCTTTATACTAATGGGAATGCTTCAGCATTTCTTTTTGAGGAAATAAAGTGTTAATTTTTGTAGGATTCAGATTCATACTCTCCTGAAGAAACATTTTTTATTTCTCCATGTTAATGAAATTTTTAAAGCTTTTTACCCAGAAGGTTTTTTAATATGCTTTTTAAGTCAATGATACACTTACTTTAATATTAGTGACTACCATTTTTTATTACTTATCTAAAGTTTTCGTTAAGATTTTCATTTTAGAAAGGTGAATTTCAGGAGTATTGACATAAAAATCTGAATATTTTTAAGGGTCTCCTTGTAACTAAGTGGAAAGTGTTGGAGTAAACGAACAGAAAAATTTTTTACATATGTAAATTGGTAGTACACAAAAGGAAAAGTACAAATTGACAATAAAAGAGAGACCAAAAATTCATTTAAGTTAAAAAAATACAATTCTATTTCAAATTCTTGGTGACTCAAACTACTTCTACCTAAGATATTTTTGTTACAAATATGTAAGAAAAGATTATTTCTAGAAAAGTTAAAAATCTTAACTTTATGTCAATTTTCTCTTATGCTTGAGAAAATTCTTAAGCATGGAAAGCTCATAAAGTGGTATCTTTCAGGTGAACCCTAAAGAAATACCAAACACAAGAACTTAGAAAAGCTCACCCTGAGCCATCATATATATATATATATATATATATATATATATATATATATATATATACACATCTCCCAAACAACACCAAGCATTTCCTGAGAACAGCTCCCTAAACAGGGGATTTGACTGTGAGGATTCCAGGTATGGAACATGGGATATCAAATATAGCACTTATATGAAGGACACTAGACTCACAAGGACAGAGAGAGACCAGGTAAAATAAGAATTCTCTTTGCAGAGAAAAAATAGAAATGATTTAGAAAATAGAAATTTTATTTTATTTTTATTTTTTATTTTTTTTAAGATTTTATTTATTTGAGAGAGAGAGAGAGAGCACAAGCAGAGGGAGCAGCAGAAGGAGAGGGAGAAGCAGGCTCCCCGCTGAGCAAGGAGTCCGATGCGGGACTCGATCCCAGGACGCTGGGATCATGACCTGAGCCGAAGGCAGCCGCTTAACCAGCTGAGCCACCCAGGCGCCTCAGAAAATAGAAATTTTATAATTTCTATTTGGGATCCTCAACGTTTGAAAAAAGAAAAAAACAAAAAAGAAAACAAGAATAGGTTGATAGGAAAAAGAAGCATGAGAGGATAAGCACTTCCTGGGAATTAGAAATATTATAATTGTCAGAATAAAAATAAAAATATGGTTAAATTCAACAAGAGAATGAACAATATTTAAGACTGAGCTAGTCATTTTTTAGATGGGGTTCAAAAGGTGTCTCAGAAAGTAGAACAAAAAGGCCACAGCAGTGGAAAATAAGAAAAAAAAAAGGATATATATGAAAATTCCAACATCAGAATATATAGGTTCTGAAGGAATCGAAGAGGGAAAATGGAAATGAATTTTCTTTAAATGGTGTTGTTGTGGCAGGACAATTTTCCTGAACTAAAGTAGAGTATATATTGTCAGATTAAAAAGTCCATCTGTCCTTAGCAAAGTGAATGAAAACGAAAGAAAACAAAATACATAAAGAAATAAAAGATAAAAAAGAAAATTCCCAAATTGCCTGATAGTTTAAGAAGAGATTACTAAAATCAAAGAATATTCTTAGTACTATTAG